>NC_081348.1:48540182-48551324 GCF_029784015.1 Lycium ferocissimum | reverse complement strand
CGGGGGGAATTTATTCAAAAAAGGGAAAAAAAGGGCCCTATCAGTTTGAATAAAAAAAAACCCAAAGTCATGATTTAAGCACATGATTTTATAAATATATGATCCCTAAAACCATGATCTCTAATGAAGGACAATATCTTGAAACTAAACATCATCAAGAACTAACTAAAGGCATGCTGGATGTCCATTCTTCATGGTATTTAAAACCAAAAGCAACAAGAAACAACAGCTAATGTTACGACCATCAAAGAATTTATTCATCTAAGTAGTTTACTCAGCCTCTTATTATTATTATTATTATTATTGTTCGATCAACACACACTAACTGATGCACAATCCCTTCATGATTTCTATACACAAATGATAAGACAAAGTACATTCTATGTTTTGATGATTGTCAAACTGCTGAAGAAATAGAGAGAGATGTGGTTCGCTAGTTGCTCCTTCTGTACATCGTACAACAATAAGAATAATTTGTAAAGATGCGCGCGGTGTACAACCGACAGCGCATCGCGGCCTATGCCTCAAGTCAAACATGGGATGAGTGGTCTCTATCTCACCCACATGTTCCCCAATATATATACAACTTGTTCCAACATATTGTGCATCACTTGAAAACCTAAACCATCTTGTGCAAATCCTTGCCGCCACAAGTTCTTAAGTGCTCTCAAGAACAAAGCCACTTACAAGCTGAAGAACATGATCCAGGCACCAGATTATATCTATGTTCTTTAGGTTGTTGTGAGTCTTTTTTCATTTGTTCTTTAAACTGTAAACCCACTCTTCTTTCAAGAAGCTGTTGTAGGTAGCTTAACTTTTCAGTAGTTGTTAGGCAATTTACCTATTCAATCTATTGAGTGATACCCTTGGCTAGAGTTAGTCAAATGTATTAGTTTGTTTGGCTAGAGTTGGTCAAACATGGTTTTGTGCTTGGCTAAGGGTAGTCAAGAGTTGTAGCTTACAATAGGTGTATTGTAAGGGTGAGGGATTTATGTGAGTTAAATTCCTAGATTGGAAGAGGTTGTAATCTGAACTTTCTAAGTGTAGTGAAGTGAAATCCTACGTGGTAGGTTGTGATTTTTAATCCCTTGAGCAAGGAGTTTTCCACGATAAAATCTTGTGTTATTTACCTATCGATCGTTCGAGAGAATCGAGTAGATAACCAGGTCTCTCCATGTACTGTTTGGTGGAGGTACTACTATCGTCAATTGGTATCAGAGCAGGTACTTTCTAAAAGGTTAACACCTAGAAAGAATATGTGAAATGGCAGCCCCACCAAACTTGGAAGAAGGTCAATCATCCACTAGACCACCCAGATTCAACGAAAAATATTATGGGTGGTGGAAGACTAGGATGCATGACTTCATTATGGCTGAAAGCTCAGAGCTGTGGGACATCATTTGGGATGGTCCTCATGTCCCTGTAATAAAAAAAGATGAAGCTAGCTTGGTAACCACTCCAAAAACAAGGAAAGAATACATTGAGGCAGACAGGAAGGCTGTGGAGAAGAACTATAAAGCAAAGAAGATTCTTATCTGTGGTATAGGAGCAAATGAGTACAATCGAATTTCATCATGTACAACTGCTAAGGAGATCTGGGAATCTCTCCAAACTGCCCATGAAGGAACAACTCAAGTAAAAAACTCCAAGATTGACATGCTCACTACAGAGTACGAGCTGTTCAAAATGAAAGAGGACGGATCTATCCATGTCATGCACACTAGATTCACCTCTATAATCAATGAACTCAACTCTCTAGGAGAGGTCATCACATCTACCAAACTGGTAAGGAAGCTACTCCGAGTTTTGCCTGATTCTTGGGACAATAAACTAAATGCCATCTATGAAGCAAAAGATCTCACTTAGCTGACTGTTGATGAACTAATAGGAAATCTCAAGACATATGAGGTGAAGATGACCTTGAAGAAGGTAGAAAAGAATGAATTAAAGAAAGAAAGAAATCTGGTTCTTAAAGCTGTCAGAGGAGATTCAAGTGACGATGAATCTGAAATGGCCTACCTTACGCGGAGATTTCATAAGATAATCAAGAAGAATGGTGGATTCACCAAGACAGGAAGCTCCAGCAAACTTCAGAGAAAATGACAACTACTGTCACAAATGTGGGAAACCTGGTTACTTCATGAAAGATTGTCCTCAAAACAAGCAGGACAATTATGACAGGACTGCCAGAAGGAACCAGGTTCCCGATAGGAGATTCAGAAGAAGAGAAGTTACTGACAACCTGGTGAAGCAAGCACTTGCTGCATGGGGAGATTCCTCTAGTGAATTTGAAGATGAAAATGACCAATGGGACACATCAATGATAGCCATTGAAGATGAAGCAACTAAAAATGAGTCAATATTTGCACTTATGGCTGAGTCTGACATGGATGATGATGATGATGAGGATAAGGAGGGAAACATTCTTGATATAAACAAAAACTTGAAAGCTTACTCTCAAACAAGAATGATATCACTGTCAAGCATGTTAATTAATGTGTATCACATTCTGGTTGCTGAGAAGGGTTAGCTAAATCAAATAATTGATGAGATAGAGCAAGAAAAGGATGACCTGTGTATATTCTCTGGAGAAATAAAGAAACAAATCTATGAGACAAACCAACAAAACATCTTGTTGGAAAGTCAAGTGAGAGAAGGCGTGAAAGTGTCTTTCAGGGGAAAAGGTGAAGGAAGTGAAACTCTTCTAGTGCTTGAAAATGAGTTAAAGATAGCAAAACGAAGCCTCATCTTTGAGATTGAGAAGAATGAGCTATTGGAAAAAGATTTGAAAAGGGTCAAGTTTGATCTTGACAAAGCTCTCAAGTGGACCTGGTCCTCGATGTGATTACTTCCATGTACAAGAGTAAAAGAGATGGTAAAGAAGGGCTTGGCTTTGAAGAAGAGAAAACTCCCTACAATCCACAAAACAATTATGTCTGCACAACTAAAAATTGGTTGTGCATTCACTGTGGGAAAGTAGGACACTACAAAGAGGCATGTAAACCAAGGATTGAGTCTTTTCAGAGGAACAAGAATTTTGTGAAAAAGGGAGTTAGAATAGGAGGAGATGGTCCTTAGAAGAAAGGTTCTCAGAAAAAAATGGAAGGAACAAGTCCTCAAAAGAAAGTATCTCAAAAAGGGAGAACAAATGTGCTACCCATGTGGGCTAAAAGGAGCTTTATTCATCCTTTTTACAATTATAAGGGACCCAAACTTGTATGGATTCCCAAAACCAATCTGTAATATTTCCTACAGGCTGGGGAGGATGAAAGGACGCTGCTAATTTAGTTGATTGGTCGTGACAACTCTTAGTTCAAAAAAAAAAAAAATCACCCCTTAAAGCCTTCATAGGAGGGTGTGCGCCGTTGGTGAAAAAAAAGAAGAACTGAAGTCTGGGAGTGTCAAAATCAAAGAACCAGGTATATATGCATGACAAAATCAGGAAAGCGTAAGCACAAGCAATGTCTCACACTTTAAAGTTTTTGCTTGATACACTCAAGAATTTGTCTAGGGACATGGTCTCTGTGACTCAGGTTAGTAATCCTTTTAGCGCTCATGCATGTGTTTGAACTGCAAAATATGCTAATCAAGTCATACTCCTTTTACCAAAATAACTTTCAAAATAACGTCTCTGACGAATCATTACCCATCGCCTAAACCAACCCGTTCCCTTTTCTTGCACCTCTTCTAAAATGCCGCCTATGCCACTTTTAAAAACATCTTTCTTGTCTCTCTCTCGATTTACTAAAATCCTCAGACCATTAGTCTTTCTCTTTAACCATCTCTTGTACAAAAATCTGTTTGAACCTCTCTACATTTCCCTCCTATTACTAAGTGTTGATTCGTGTCATCAACCCTCTCCAAACCAAAGTAAAATGGACTCAAATCCTTCAGCCACAAATTTCTTATCCTCATCTGACCAAATTACAAATGAATCCTCCTCGAAATCTCACACACATGGTGTCACGACCTAACCGGAGGGCCGTGACGGTCACCCGGAGCTAACCTACCGAGCACCTCCTAACATATATCTCATAATCATATCTAGGTGGGCCACATGGCTAACTCGTAAATATCATAAACTGTAAGAGACACAAGTTCAATAAATATATGCATTGTCTATATAATCACCATCAACTATGCCCATACGTACAAGCCGACAAGGCTGCCAAAAATGATATACAAACTATGAACCAATTAAGTTATAGAGCATCTAATTATATACGTTTATCTACGAGCCTCTACATGGAGTGTGTAACATCATAAAGACGGGACAGGACCCCGCCATGCCCATACATGTACACAAAAGAATAATACCCGGCCAGTATCGCGGCTGCGGAAACAAATGGAGCGCTCCACGAACGGTCGCGGTACGATGAAGCAGCCTAGGGGTCTAGTTCATCTCCTTGTTTACCTGTAGGCATGAACGCAGCGTCCACAAACAAAAGGACGTCAGTACGAATAATGTACCGAGTATGTAAGGCATGAGTAACAAAATAATAAAGATATGAAGATAAGATAAGATAAAGAGATCAATCTGTACCTCTGAATGCCTCTTAAGGCGGATGTCATGCGTGCTTAGCTTTTTTAAAAAAAAAAACATTTTCATACATACATATATAGCATTCTGCCCGGCTATTTAGGCTCGGTGTTATCATCATCATCCTGCGTCTGGGGTAACATCATAACCTGTCCACTGCAGTGGTGTGCACATCTAAGTGCGTGCCCGACCGACTATAGCGCGACGCGGTATGAGAAAATACATACATACATATATATATATAAAGCATGCATGAGAGCTCAAATAAAATGTTACAACTCTACCGGAGTGACGTAAGGTCAAAAGAAATCTCCAATTTCTATTATGGAATCATCATCATCGCTATATCTCACCTTGAAGGAATAATTACCATAAGATTAGATCAACAACAATGAATAAAGTCAATACTCATAGGAGAAAGATCAATAATTATGGGACAAATATCAATAATATCATATGAACCTCAAGAATCACAAGCTTTAGCATTTCTAGAAATGGAGTCATCATAGAGGACATTTGCATGTATGTTCGTATCGAAGTGATCATGCCATAAGAAGGAAAGGGTTAGCCTTAACATATCTTTTCGTCTCCTTAACTGCTTAACGTTCTCTTCCCAAGCTCTCAAATCTACATTCAAGAGGATTCGTACTAGAGTTAAGTCTTGAAAACACTCATAAGTTCAAACTAGAGTAATTATTGAGCTAGCGAAATTTGGGCAGCATTTCCCCTATTTTGTATACTTCCAACAAATTCCAAAACAACTCCCAATCAACAATAACAACATCAACAATACCATAATTAATAGATTTCATTCAAATTAGGCTTAAGTCAATCCAAAATCCCCTTTCAAAATCAACCCATAGTCATCAACTTCCACTTGATATTTTGTGACCTCCCTACTATGATTCCTTTCCCTTTCAAGACTTGATAAACCTTTAAACTAATTCAATCATATAAATAAGATGAATAACATACCTTATAATAGAAGGACTTCACCTTACTCAAATTCTTCCAAGACCAAGTTCATCACAACATTGAATAGAAGCAAGAATAATCATCTTCCATGGATTATCTTGAGGTTTTAATGTTTGATCTTCTATTTTGATAGTGTGGAAGGTTTTGAAATGTTGGAGAAACTTCAAGAACTCTCTAATAATGTGGGGAGATAAGTGTGGAAGGTGGATATGAGAAATGGGATCTTTTGGATATTAAAGAGGGCTGAAAATCGCCCCACAGCCCCTTGTTGCGGGGAGTATGCGGCACCACAAACTTTTATGCGGCCGCATACTCCCTCCACAACATAGGGGTGGTGTTGGGCAGTGATACCAGCCAAAATATCAAGTTCGTGACTAGTTTGCTTTACAGCAAATTTAGTTTGCGACCGCATACTGCCCTAAAATTTCAATTTTCGCGAAAATGCGTTCTTTTCGATTCGTTTGACCTCCAATACTTGTGGGAACTTCTTGGTACTTGTATAAAACTTCATTAACCATCTAATGATCCATATAAATCCCTCTCAAGGTGATTCTAAGCAATGTATAGCTCAATGACACGAAATCTTCCCAAAAACATGACACTAATCCTAACCTTCGACGAACTTACTTGTGCCGAGTCATTCAACTCCGAAACCATAAGGTACATACTTAAAATTATTAGATACCCTCATCAACCTTATAAAGGCTTCATGTCCACTTTGGGCTTACGTTAGTTTACTTATAATGCAAACGATGCGAAATTTTTCAAGGTGTAACATCTGGTCCCTCTGAAACCCATAAGCATAGGATGACAAGGAAATTTGCGTCATTTTCTTCCATTTTCAGTAAAAATGAGCAATGCAATTGAACTGAGAGTTAGAAAATAAAAATAGTGGGAAAGAAAGAGAGAAGCCATGCCATTGAAAAGAACAAAGGATGAGAAAGAAGAGGACAAAGAAGAAACTACTCTAATGAGAAGAAATTTTAAGAAAAAGGTGGTGGGTAAGATGGAAATCTCTCTTAATCTTATGTCTGAGGGTGACGAGAGTGAAAAATTGGGTAATGAAAGTTGAAGGGAGAAGGAAGGAGAGGATCAGGATATTCAATCCTCTTCCCAAAAGAAGAGAAAAGTGAGTATCAATGAGGAACCAGGTTCCTCCAAAAGTCAAAAAGGAAAAGAGAACTTGCAATAACAAAAGGTTCTTTTTGGAAGAATCTTTGATATCAACCTACGCGAGAAATCTGGCATGAAAGAATTAATAGAGATGGTGAGATTTCAAGGATGAATTCATCTCTTCACTCCACCAGCACCAAGCGTACATGAAGCAGAAGTGACTAAACGTATAGTAGCCTGCTCAAAATTGATGATGGTGCTCTGGCTTTAACGGTAAATGGAACCGAGTTTGTGCTGACTGAGTCAGTACTTGCAGAAATTTTAGGAGTAAAGACAAATGGAGTGAGAGCCGTAACAGGGAAGGGATCCACTGGCTTCAAAAAGGTCATCATCAAAGTAGCAAGGTCTGCTACAAAAGAGAGTCTCTACAAAAATGAGCTTAAGCCTGAGCACCAACTGGTCTTTAAATTCGTCAACAAGTGCTCTTGCCAAGAGCGGTGGAATGCTCTACCGTCACCTTGGCAGACCTGGTCCTCATGGAAGCTCTAATCTCTTTTGAACCAATCAACCTGTTAGCCATCATGATTGAGCGAATGATAAAAGTGGCAAGGACTGTGCAAGGGAAACCTGGTCTCCCTTATGGTTTTTTTCTGACAAAGGTACTTGTACACTTCAAAGTGAGAACTGGAACAGCCTCTCTTGGAACAAAGGAGCACATGTTCTCTATAGCCACTTTGGAAGACTGTGGATATGCGCCCAAAGTAGCAGGTAGTGCCAGCCCTTCCACCATCTCAATCTTAATTGAAGCTCAAGAAGTGACAAATGCAGAGATTCAGCAGCTTAAGGCAGAAAATGCCCTTCTAAAAGCAAAATTGCCTAAACAAATAGAAGCACCAGGTTCTAGTACGGAAGCAGCAACAGAAATTGAAAAGCCCTAAACCGTCCCAGTAATCCTCCCTAGTCCATGTCTTTTCAAACATGCCTTTTTTTTTTTTGCTTAGATTCTATACTTGTTGGCTTGTCGTGACTTTTGGTACATTTGCAAATCAAATCAATATAATTGCGTACTGTATTGATTACTATCCTCTTTGCTAATCTCTATTGGGCAAGGTACTTTATCTTTGTGTTTTATTGTCATTCGTATCTTAATTACTTTTCAATGATGCCTAAAGAGGGAAGTGTGTAGTTGTAGCAATGAATTAGCAATGCTGTGATCAAAAGGGGGGAAGGACTGCAAAAGTGGTTTAGCGATGATTAGCAGTGCTATGATTAAAAGGGGGGAGGACTGAAATTAAGGGGATTGCTCTGTGTGCACCACACTGATGAGTGATCTGGTCCTCTAGTATGTGTTTGAATCATGTTGCTAAGATGTATTATGCTTTAAAACCTGGTCTATGTCGCGGGGGAACAAGTAGGACTTGATTTTCGGGTGAAAATTGTGTCAAAGTTTGTCATCATCAAAAAGGAAAAAATTTATAAGACAAAGTACATTCTATGTTTTGATGATTGTCAAACTGCTGAAGAAATAGAGAGAGACCTGGTTCACTATTTGCTCCTTCTGTATGTCGTACAGTCAATATCAACAACTGTAAAGATGCATGACGCCAACTATATATGGCCCATGCCTTAAGTCAAACATGGAATGAGTGGTCTCTATCTCACCCACATGTTCTCAATATATATACAACTTGTTCCAACATATTGTGCATCACTTGAAAACCTAAACCATCTTGTGCAAATCCTTGCCGCCACAAGTTCTCAAGTGCTCTTAAGAACAAAGCCACTTACATGCTAAAGAACTTGATCCAGACACTAGATTATGTCTATGTTCTTTAGGTTGTTGTGAGTCTTTGTTCATTTGTTCTTTAAACTTTAAACCTACTCTTCTTTCAAGAAGCTGTTGTAGGTAGCTTAAATTCTCAGTAGTTGTTAGGAAATTTACCTATTCAATCTATTGAGTGGTACCCTTGTCTAGAGTTAGTTTCAAGTGTATTACTTGGTTTGGCTAGAGTTTGTCAAATGTGGTTGTGTGCTTGGCTAGGGGTAGTCAAGAGTTGTAGCTTACAATAGGTGTATTGTAAGGGTGAGGGACTTATGTGAGTTAAATTCCTAGATTGCAAGAGGTTGTAATCTGAAGTTGCTCAGTGTTGTGAAGTGAAATCCTACGTGGTAGGTCGTGATTTTTAATCCCTTGAGCAAGGAATTTTTCAGGGTAAAATCTTGTGTTATTTACCTACTGCACTGTCTAAGAGAACTGATCGACAAACTGTGTCTCTCCATATATCGTTTGGTGGACGCACCGCTATCATTAGCAAACAAACTTTAAAATCATGTTTTATACATGGTAACTAATTAGTAAACTTTAAGTCACATATCCTAATAAACAAACATTTGTATAAACGCGGGGGGGGGGGGGGTTGAAGAAATTTAAAGTTACGAACCTTGTTGCGGTGCAACGAACTGGGGAATCGGCTTTGACTATTCGAATCTCTGGCTTAAGACCGAAGTGACATGACCATAAACAAAGAAAAGCTCTTACCGTCTAAGAACAAACAGAGAAAGAAAAAAATCATAAAGCGGAAGATATATTCTAGCATAAGAAAATGAGAGAGTAGTAGCTTTCAAGGTGTAGGAGATGCTTAAAAGGTAAAAGGTGGTGTCTTCAAAACTAGTTTAATTTGATAATGGCGACTGCTAAGAGCTTGCTGTAAAAGGGATGAGCTGTGGCCAAAAGCCCCCCCTTCAAATAAACTCCAAATGCTAGTATTTATAGGTTGACATTGGAGCCTAAGAAAGTTTAAATTTTGAATACAAAATCGACAATGAAATCTTCTTTGCAAGAGAAACAAGATTTTGTCATGAAAAATAGAGAAGAGCCATTTGGGAAGCAGAAAATGATTGAAGAAGATGAGAGAAGTCAAAAGGCCATGAGGGGGAGAAAGAATAGGGTCGGCTGGATACTAGGAAGAAAAATGAAGGAGAGAGGAGGAAGGAGATGATTTTTCTTCAGAAATTAACTTCTTGTGGGGTATGTACTAAAGTCTGGGTAAATATTTCTTACTTGAAAAGAGGAAGATTAAGTGGGAATGTGCAGGAAATTCTTTGGGCACGTGAGAGGGGAGGTTGAATAGAAAATTAATACTAATCATGTCTAGACAGATTTGGGCTTTTTTAAAAAGTCCTTTCTTCCCTAGTATTTCCTTTTGAGCTTCTAAATTGGATTGTAAAATAATTTTATGTTATATAATAGTAGAACAAATATTAACTAAGTAACTAAGTTTATTTATTAAATACTCCGTAATATGTTATAGTCACCATCAATTAAATAGATTATGAGATGTTGCACGGTTTAGTGGAAAAAAATGCTATAGTAAAAAATATTACAATTGTATTTTAACAGTGTACAAAGGAGTAGTTTTACTACTTGATTAAGTCAAGTAACATGAGATACCTTACAAATGATAAAGAGGTAAAAAAAAGAAAGACAATGATGATGATGATGACGACGACGATGATAATAATAATAACAACAATAAGAATAATATTAATAGCAATCATAGTACTAATAGCAATAATAATGAAAATAAAAGTATTTGATTTATCGATAATTTAGAAGCCCGAGGATATAAATTGGAATAAAGGAGGGTGAAATTTGGGTGTCAAAAGTTGTTACCTACGTTTTCTGCTAGCTCTTTCCATTTTATTTATCACTAGTTTATTGACACGTGCGCTGCACGTGTATGTCGAGTTATGTCAGAGAATTTCGAGACCTCTTTTTTATATTTATTTTAAACCCTTCCATGATATTGATATGCATGTGCTCAAATTAAATGATGTTGGCGACTTGACATAACACTCTCACATGTAAATATCATAATATCTTTCTGAAGATTCTCTTCTTCACTGATGCCTATAAAAACAAAAGTTTTTTTTGAGTACTAATACAAATACTTATATAATAAACATTCAAAATATTACAAACCATAGTAGAGCCCTCATGGGTTAACGGTTTGGACATAGTAGAATAGGAGGCTCCTCGCAAGTAGTAGATGATGCATTAGACATAGAACCAAAAGAGTTTCTAGGACTTATGTTATTCAGGAAATTTAAGTTTCCAAGGCTAGCATGCATAATAGTAGTAAGTACATTGATATTTTTCACAAAAGAGGTAGTCCCTTTGTGATCTTGCCACACCTGTTTTCCACAAAGGGGAGAGGTCGTACTTGGTAGAACACTTAATTTATATTGGACCGGGTAAGAGCTTTGTCAGCTAGTAGGTGCATGACCGCATTTCCTTGTTTGAAATTATGCCGGATTAGGGGAGCCTTCAAGTGCAGCATTAAGAACCTAGCTAAAGGAGATCTTCTCAATCAATGCCTGAGCCTTTCCCACTTTGACTATTTGACTTCTACCGGTGTGTCTTAGAAAGAAGATTAGCTGCGAACATTAGAGTTTCTTGGTAGCGTTCATTCTTGTCAACCTCCGGTTCTGTTCCCTCCTCCTATACAGACCCA
>NC_081348.1:48430734-48540082 GCF_029784015.1 Lycium ferocissimum | reverse complement strand
CAATGATAAAATGAGAATATGTTAAAATTACTTCCCAAGACATCTGTCATTTTTTTAAGGATAGACTAAACAGAAAAGAGATCCACATAAAATGGAATAGAGAGGTAACACTAAACATGATTGAACTAACTGTACGCTTCAGATTAGCTATACATAATAAGCTTTAAACTAAAGTTTGTGCATCACAAATATTAGGAAAACATCTTGAAATGCAACTAAGTAATCTTTAACTAAAGTATCATTTGATCATCTTGAAATCAGATGCATTGCAATTTATTATACTTCACTGAATATCTAACTTATAGATTAAAAAAAAGTGCTTTGAGTACTCTATATACATTTTACCACTAGCCTTCACCTCAGCACCCAAGAAACAATCTCAGATTTACAATTCAATTCAAGAAATGTCAACAGTTTTAAACTTCATTTAATTCACGAAACTTCAAAAGCTTTACGACTCTACAAAAGTCTAAAACAGTGCTAATCTCCAAGCCAAAGGTAGCTGAATATCTTTATTACCTTCTTATCTCCAACTAACCAACTTATTTACTCATTCAGTAATACAAAGGAAAACCAGGCAAATTTTCAAAGTTACTTTTCCCACTATGAAAATCTGACATTCGTCTTCACAAAGCTTTAGACCATGCAAAAAATTCCAATGCTAAAAACACCGTATTGACCCGAATTCGTAACTGAGAATGTGTTATAACACGGTGTTTTTAGCATTCGTGTCACAGTACTACTGTGAAGAAATGTTAACACATTAGAGCTCACCTAAATGATTGTTAATCGCCTTACGCGTCACAAACCGGAATAATAAAAATCACAAAACAGATACCAAACACCGTGTGGAACACAAAAAAAGACCCTCTGTCAAAATTTCATCTATCACATCCTTTTGTGAAGAGGGATGCTTAGTCTTATTCAACTGGAATTTAGTATCTAAGATGTAGAAGTACTCCTCCGTCCCATTTTATGAGACAATGTCTAACTGGACCCGAAGTTTAAAAGGGAAGAAAGACTTTTGAATCTTGTAACCTAAATAAGCTACTATACATTTGTGTGGCTATAAACTATCTCGTTAAAGATAAAAGGAAAAAGTTTGAAATTAAATTATTTCTAAATATAGAATGTGTCTTTCTCCTTAGAAAAAACTGCCACATAAAATGCATAGAGAGAGTAACACAGAACATAATTGAACTGTAAGGCAAACAGTAACTATACAGAATAAGCTTCAAACTAAAATTTGTGCATCACAAGCTCTCATCTCTCCACTACCATAAGAAGAATCAAATTGAAATGAAACCAAGTATTAATCTTTTAATTATGTTTTTGAATGTATCATTAGATCATCTTGAAATGAGAGAAATTGCTACTTATTATACTTTTCTAAATATCTATATTATAGACTAAAAAAAGATATCATTTCTGCTTTTAGTACTCTGCGTACACTAATCTTTGATGCATGAAAATTTCATCACTCACATCCTTTTGAAAAGAAGGATTTTTAGTCTTATGTAATCAATTGAAATTTATTGTGTAAGATGTGGAAGTACCCTTTGCACCATTTTATGTGAATGTTTAACTGGGTGCGGGAGTTAAAAAGAAAGAAAAACTTTTGAAATTTGTAGTTTGAAATAAACCATAAGCTCCGTCAATGATAAAATGAGAAGTTTAATGTTAAAATTGATTCCCAAGACATCTGTCATATCTTTAGGATAGGCTAAAATGAAAAGAGATCCACATAAAATGGAATAGAGAGTTGAACACTAAACATGATTGAACTAACTGTACGCTTCAGAGTAGCTATACATAATAAGCTTTAAACTAAGTTTGTGCATCACAAATATCAGCAAAACATCTTGAATTGCAACTATGCAATCTTTAATTAAGGTGTCATCTGATCATCTTGAAACCAGATACATTGCAATTTGTTATACTTCACTGAATATCTAACTTATACATAGAAAAGTGCTTTGAGTACTCGGTATCATCTCAGAACCCAATAAACAATCCCTGATTTGATTTAAAGATTTACAATTCAATTCAACAAATGTCAACAGTTTTAAACTTCATTTAATTCAAGAAACTTCAAAAGCTTTACGACTCTACAAAAGTCTAAAACAGTGTTAATCTCCAGGCCAAAGGTAGCTTAATAATGACTGAATATCATTATTATCTTCTTATCTCCAACTAACCAACTTATTTACTCATTCATTATTACAAAGGAAAACAAGGCAAATTTTCAAAGTTACTTTTCCCACCATGAAAATTTGACATTCGTCTTCACAAAGCTTTAGACCATGCAGAAAAATCCAATGCTAAACCTCCCTCGCTTCGACACGAATTCACAACTGATAACAGTGTCTCTCAAGTTCTGCATTATAAAAGCTCAGGTGTAGCATCTCAATTTCTGCACCTCAATCACAGCACTACTGTGAACAAATGTTAACACATTAGAGCTCACCTAAACGATTATTAACTTTCATACAATGAAAAACTCATCGACTCCATTTAACAAGCCATTCTCTGTTTCTTTACTTTTTCTTGTGTTCTTGTTTTCTGGTCTTGACAACTTGAGTCTTGTTTCTTCTTCTTTTTCTCGTTCCACAGTTCTTGCAGGTGAAGAGCTTCATTTTAGTGGAGATGTTTCCAAGAACTGTGTGGAGGGAGCAAGATCCGGTTACCTATGTTCTGGGGTTAGCGATAAAGTTGCTCCGTCCACCCATGGAACTCCCTCAAGTCCACAGAGAAAACCTCCAAAGGTACCTAAACATCCTTCTCCAGCATATAGGCCCTCTCAGAAGGTGCCTTATGCAAATTATCCTCAACCAAAGGTTCATAGGAGATCATTATTGAAATTGCTACCAACTTCAAGTTATGGTCAACCTCCTCCTGAATCTCCACCACCACCTGTTGAAACCCCGCCTTCACCACCCGTTTACAATCCTCCGCCAGTAGAGAAACCACCCCCACCATCACCACCGTCTCCACCACCCGTCTACAATCCTCCACCAGTAGAGAAACCACCCCCGCCATCACCACCAGTAGAGAAACCACCCCCACCATCATCACCGTCTCCACCACCCGTTTACAAGCCTCCGCCAGTAGAGAAACCACCCCCACCATCACCACCACCCCACAAGCCTCCGCATCACCACAGAGAAACCACCCCCACCGTCATCCCCCACCCCCGTTCTCACAAGCCTCCACCAGCAGAAACCACCCCACCATCACCATCCCGCTCTACAATCCTCCGCGTTGAAAACAGAGAAACCACCTCCACCATCACCACCAAGAGAGAAACCACCTCCCCATCATCACCACCATCTCCACCGCCCCGAAACCACCTCCACCTCCGCCGCAGAAAACCACCCCCACCATCACCACCAGTAGAGAAACCACCCCCACCATCACCACCGTGCCTCCACCACCCGCCCACAATCCTCCGCCGAGAAACAGAGAGAAACCACCCCCACCATCACCATCGTCTCCACCACCCGTCTACAATCCTCCGCCAGTAGAAAAACCACCTCCACCATCACCACCAAGAGAGAGAAACCACCTCCACCATCACCACCACCCGTTTACAAGCCTCCGCCAATAGAGAAACCACCCCCACCATCACCACCGTCTCCACCACCAGTCTACAATCCTCCGCCAGTAGAGAAACCACCCCCACCATCACCACCGGTAGAGAAACAACCCCCACCATCACCACCGTCTCCACCACCAGTTTACAAGCCTCCGCCAGTAAAGAAACCACCCCCACAATCACCACCAGTAGAGAAACCACCCCCACCGTCACCACCGTCTCCACGTTTCTGCCTCCGCCGCAGAGAAACCACCCCCACCATCACCACCGTCTCCACCACTCGCCATCACCACCTTCTCCACCAAGAGAGAGAAACCACCCCCGCCATCACCACCATCTCCACCAGTAGAGAAACCACCTCCGCCATCACCACCGTCTCCACCACCCGTTTACAATCCTCCGCCAATAGAGAAACCACCCCCGCCATCACCACCGTCTCCATCACCTGCTTACAAGCCTCCTCCAGTAGAGAAACCACCCCCGCCATCACCACCGTCTCCACCACCCGTTAACAAGCCTCCGCCAGTTGAGAAACCACCCCCGCCATCACCACCATCTCCACCACCCGTTTACAATCCTCCGCCGCAGAGAAGCCACCCCCACACCATCTCCACCGCAGAGAGAGAAAACCACCTCCGCCATCACCACCTGTACAAACCACCACCCGTTTAAACCACCCCCACCTCCACCGATAGAAAAAACACTCCCCGCCATCACCACCATCTCTACCACCCATTTACAAGCCTCCGCCAGTAGAGAAACCACCCCCGCCATCACCACCGTCTCCACCACCCGTTTACAAGCCCCCGCCAGTAGAGAAACCACCCCCACCATCTCCACCAGTAGAGAAACCTTCCCCGACATCACCACCGTCTCCACCACCCGTTTACAAGCCTCCGCCGGTAGAGAAACCAGCCCCGTCATCACCACCATCTCCACCACCCGTTTACAATCCTCCGCCAGTGGAGAAACCACCCCCGCCATCACCACCGTCTCCACCTAGCCCGCCACCTGCTCCTGCCTACTCACCTCCACCAAGTCCACTGCCACCTCCTAGCTCTCCAGGGTATGGAAGTCCTCCACCTTCTGGTTAACATTAAATTTTAATAAGAACTACGTGTAACAGCTGGAGTTGTATCAACTGTATTACTTGTGTTCTCAAGAAATTTGTGATAGAAAGCGGAATAATAAGACAGTAACATGCTTTTATGCCTCAGTTTATCCTATTAACTTGTTCTTAGTTTGAATAATGAAATTTCATATAGCCTTTGAGTTATGTAATTTCATAGTTGGAAGTGGTTAATATGTTCATGAATAAAAGGAGCAACAAAATTGATTTATCACTATTTCGTTTGATGCTTTCATATGAAAAGAAAACCTTCACACGCAAATGC
Source organism: Lycium ferocissimum (assembly GCF_029784015.1). NCBI lineage: Eukaryota > Viridiplantae > Streptophyta > Magnoliopsida > Solanales > Solanaceae > Lycium > Lycium ferocissimum. The sequence continues at coordinate 48,535,093 of NC_081348.1, read as the reverse complement.
ATTTGTTGACTTTAACTCCTACACATTGACTCTGTCAAATTCTTTTGCCACTAGGTAGTTATTCCCATTAAGTAATTGCGTGTATTACTTGCAACAAGTGAAGAAAGTGATCTGAAAAACAAGGCAAACGACCTTTTATAACAAATTAAAATGCATGGATAGTATAAACGTTCCATTACACTGTCAGTATACCGGCGTCTCGCTCTCCAGTGTAAAGGATTATCATACTATTATTGTATTTTAATTTGTAGAAAATAACATAAATTATTTTTCATGTTACTAATCCCACTTATTATGAACAACTACTTGTAGATATAATTTAGGAAATCTGAGTCTATAAAATTTCTTTTGCATTGTCGGCATTTAGAAGTTAAACTCTAAGTTAAATCCATTTATTTTCAGTTTAACTTTTATATACCAACTGTGTAAATATTTTTACACTATCAAATCACTTGAAAAGTAGTTTAAGGTAATTACATACAACAACTGGAGTTAGTAGTAAAATATAAAAAGTTCCAAGTGGAGCTCTACTTTCGTTTCAAAGCATGATCCTTATGCATTGTGTTCGAGTTGCCCTTATGATCCATATGCTTTGTGCATCAGGATGCCCTTGTGATCCATATGCTTTGTGCATCGAGATACCCTTTTTTTAATGATCCATATGCTCAATATTTTACCTTGTAGAACCAAAGACAACCAACTACTTTCTTCCCGCTGGTTATTCCTCTATTTTCGAAATGTTATTAGCTTCTAGTACTGGTATCTCTTTCTCCATAGCTTCTCTCTATCAATGATCTTTTACAGTTTCTGAAAAGGATTTTGGCTCGCTATGACTTGAAATAGCATCCCCACAAAATGCTTTGTGTATCACATACAATACAAAATTCTAGAGGATGTGGATTACCCAAAGAGATTGTGGGCAGTGACATGACATGCAAGCTTAGGCTTCCCAGAGGCAGCATGCGTATATAGTCATCAAGATAAGCTGGGGTCTTTCATTCTAGCTGTCCCTGTCGGTGCATTCAATCTCATTAGTTGTCTGTTGTGCTTTTGGGTGGGGCCATCAAATTTGTTCTCCTCGTTTATCTTCACCATGATGTATGCATGTCACCTGTTTCCAGTGGCGGAGCCGGTTGAACACTCTTCGCCGAAAAATTATACCGTGTAGACATGTCAATTATTACGTATTACAGACATATATTACATATTGAACACCCTTAATATATAGATTATATGAATTATTTCTTTTGTTCTCTGCTTGGCTTAATCCGAAAGAGAATTTACCTTCATGGAATACAACATCCTCGAAACCAAAAATTGTTTTGTGTTGACCTCATAGAATCTCCATCCCTTCTCCTTCTACCCTTATGGATACCCGATAAGGATACTTTTTGCTGCTCTCTCATCAAATTTAACGCTTGATCTGTGCCAAGTGTGGGCATAACAGAGACAAGCAAACACCCTTAAATGACTCATTCTTGGCTTCTTATTAGATAGAATTCATATAGTGTTTTTTCCAGCATTAAATAGTATTCGTCGGTGGCCTGTTAATAAGATAGGCTGCAGTCATTATATATTTTATCCCAAAACACTTGGGCATTCCGACATGAAACATATACACATGCCACATTGAGCAAGTGGTGAAGCTTTCTTCCGACTCTTCCTTTCTGTTATGGTGTGTAACGCAATACGTCTCACGGATTATTCCATTATTTACAAAGTAATCCCTTGATGAATTTGTGGGGAACTTGATTCTGTTATCACTCTTTACTTAATAATTCTTCCGAATTGAATTTTGACGACGGTAAGTTAGACAATTTTTCTTTGAACTTCTGATTTCTCCTTTCTAAAAAATACTAAGGTTCCTCTGTTAAAATCATCAACTCTGTCAGAAAGCAATGTACCCATTGTTGTAGGTCTTCTCCTTGAAGACAACATAGAATGGGTCAACTTATGTTTGAGAATCCATGCAACACTTACAAAACTAAAGCTGTCATCCTCCCCTTCAGTCTAGTTTTGGCAGTAGTTATGATGTGACGTGCCTACCTGCATTCCCCTTCTTACTCCATCCTCGATTTGACCTCCTTCCGACCAGTTTGACGTATACCTATAATCTCACAGCAGCCCTTTTGCTCTGCCAACTTTGTTGCAATGTCGCATCTAGGTCTGTTTTGCCAAGTGAGCTCGAAGCAATTATCTCTTTCATCAGCCACTCTGTTACAGTCAGTGCAACGTACCTTTGTTTTGCCCTTTGCTACTTTTCTTCAAGCCTGCAACATGAAAAGCTTCCCTTTCCTTCTTGGTTCTTGTGTTCTCGCAGTCATTTGTTGTCTTTCTTCACGATTGCTCAAGCTTGGCAGAGGGTCAGTGCTACCTGAGTTATGAATATGATTGACCCATATTCAGCCCCATAAGAAACTAATGCAATGTCTCATGTTCTTGACGTTGCATAAGCTCTTAAGCAACGCCGCATATCGATCAAACTAAAGATATGAAGCATAACACACTTTTTCGTCTTGGAGATAATTGCATTTTGATTGAAGAACATTGCAGCATGGGATTGTCTGCTGTCAGTTCTTCCACAATAACTTCAACTTTATAGAATACACTATAGCTGTCATCCCTCTTGGCTTAGCAGTAGTATTACACGCTTAATTTGATAAATTCTTGGAGTATTGACTTGCCTAATCGTTTCCTCAAGATCCAGGCATATTGAGGACTCCCAGTAGAAAAAAGTCTAATTTTTCTAATGTGGAATGAAAGGAAGTTGGGAGTAGACATAGATCCTTCTGCCTATCCGGAGTGTTGGTAATATGACAATATGTTTTGTATTTTTATTTTTCCACCATTGGAAGCAATCTTCACTGGCAGATGAATATCCTCACATTAACCGCCACTACAATAGAAACCGACGTTGAAGATGAAGAAAAGCATAAGCTACCCCGTTCATGCTCCTGTCTTTTCCGTTGCCATCTTCGATTGATGCGCCCTTTCACTTAAAGATGGATAGAGAAATAAACCAACCATTTAGATTGAATAAACTTACTAAGCTAGTCAAGTGAACTTAATATTCAGGCTGTCAGCATCAGTTACATTTCTCACCCAGCATGAATCTCTGGGGTGTTCCTTTCAAGCTTCTTCAGTGAACCATCGACAAAGACCAACTTATTGTTATCTTCAATGCATTTTGCAACGCTCCAGCCCACTACTGATATTGGAGGAGGGAGAAAAGGGTGAAGAACTTGGCATCAGCCTATTCTTAGGGTGTGTTCGATACGAAGAAAAACATTTTTCGGAAAATGTTTTCCAATTTTCTCATGTTCGGTTGATCAAAAGTTTGGATAACATTCTCTTTAGAAAATAAGTTCCTTAAAAATGAGGAACATAACTTCTCTAATGGAAGTATGAAAAACAAGTCCCACAAATTCCATATTGTATCCTCCCCACCTCGAACTCACCCCCACCCCACCCAACCCAACAACCACACAACACCCCCACCCAACTACCACCCTCAAATGCACCTCATCGTTACCCCATCCCTACCCCTCCAACACTCACCCACCACCCCAACCCAACACGAGAAAATAAGTAAGACATTCACTTAGTTTCCAGAAAAACATTTTCCTTCATACCGAACACAGCCTAAGTCCCAACCTGAATTTCTCGTCCAAAATTTTCTAGAAGCAATTTTTTCGCAACAATAACATTAGTAAAAAAAGTGAAATTAAACTTCCCTAACTAATCAATACTTTACCTTTTTTGTTTATTTAATTTCTAAAAGAATAAAAAAATCACAATGGTATCTGCTTTGGAGAAAGGAGTCTTCATCCACAGATTTTTACAAAGTACTATAGAATGATTCACCGACTTGATGAGCAACTTTTTTTATCCAACACCTGATGGTTCTAAGCCCAATTGACGTGTATGGCAAGGCAAAATTTTCGCCATTACTCTACTCTGGATCGAACAGAGATAATCTAGAGAGAGCTAAAAAAGATCTCTTTTGAGATCGAAATACCACAACTGCCCCGACTGCAAGTTCCGCGAGGGTTTCTCTTCTCTAGTCTTTTTCTTTCTTTTTTGGGGGTGGGGGAGTGGGTGTTTGTATGTGGAAAAGCAACATGCTCAAACGAAGAACAAATTTACCCCATGTTAGCATAAGAAGTCATAAGTTTTTTTTTTGTTTTGTTTTTTATATTAAGCCATCACCATTAGGTTGTGAGCCTAAGGTGTGGGGGGTTTGGCTTGACCCCTACCATGTCATATATAAGCAAAAAAACTTACAGAATTAGAGGAGGACATGGACCTTGCCTCTAATGAGCAAGAAAGATTGTTAAAACAATCTAAAGGGAGGATTAGCAGCCTATACAGTGTCCATCCCAAATCTAAATATAGTAATCAAATTAACTAACAAAGAAGTTACATTTTACAAATCTCCTTCTAACAGTAGGAAGATGTCATTTGTCAAGTTGAAGTAGCCCCTTTGCTTCTCTTGGTAAGTCTTGAAGAGAATGATATAAAATCCTATTTCTACTTGTTGAAGCAAGTTTAACCAGGAAATCTGCCACTTGATTTGCCTCCCTATAGCAGTGATTAATCTGAATATCTGCAGCATTGATGTTGTTAACAGTGCTGTTGATAATGTGCTTAAGGTTAAGGTTGTCAGTTCCTCTGTTGATCAGCATGTTGGAAATGATTTGAGAATCCATTTCAATTTTCAGCTTGTTGATTCCTGTCTGTTTGCAAATATCAATTCCTTCCTTGACAGCCTGTGCTTCAGCCTCATTGTTGCTCTTACAGTTTATAGGAAAGGAAAATGCTAGTATAAAATCTCCATTTTCATCCCTCAGAATACCACCAGCACCTGCCCTTCCATTAACTGTAATGTAGCTCCCATCTGTGTTAAGCTTGACTTCTCCTCTCTCAGGTTTTTCCTAATAAACAGTGATGCATCTCATAACATGATTGAGGTCTTCTATCATATCACAAATGTGGATCCAACTTCCCTCAGTATTCACATCAGGAAAAGCATTATTCAAGGCAGTTTTGATGTGCCACAAGCAATGTAGCTCTGGATTGTAATGTGAAAAATTCTTTTGGTTTCCAAACCTGCAAGCAGTCCACTCCTTCCACAGTTGCCATAAAATGATCATTGGACAGATTTGGAGAGTAAAATTTCTTTTGGTTTCCAAACCTGCAAGCAGTCTACTTCTTGTTCTGTTCTGACTTTTCAATTTCATAGCTAATGTTATTCTACCAAACTCTCTCTTCAATGTTCTTCGGCATTCATTTTGTTTCTCTCTTTCGTCCTTAATCTCTTGCATGAGCTGCTTTTGCCTAGATTAATACTTTAATTGACTTTTCTATATATGAAATATCTCATAAAGATTTTATAGATTCACAAATTAGTCATATGTAGTCTCTGCAACAACTATGATGGGGACCAAGAATTTCTCATGGGTTTTCTTTTTCAGATTTTATGGTAGTGATATGTGTGTGATTTATTATATTTGTTTCAATTTTGTTTTCATGCCATTATAGTGTTTGGAATGCTGGAACTACCACTTCAAGATATCAATTTGAGCTAAGGATCATACATTTCCACATTAAGAGCTTGGCTATTGTTGACACCCAATTTTCACCGCGTAAGACGTATAGTTTAAATTTTCATATTTCCCGAGTCCAAGACGGAGTAAGGATGCCTTTTAAAAAAAAAAAAAAAAAACCTGAAAATTGCAAAAATTGACATTTTATTATTATTTGCGTAAAATTAACAATTACAAGAAATTACGAGTTATTTGTTTTTACGAATTTGATTTTAAAATATACATTCCATTCCGTCCAGCTCGGGAAAATTGTTAATTTAAAACAACATATGAACTACGGCACTTTTGACCGCATTTTTCCCATTTTTAAATATTGATCGGAATCATGTCAATATTGGGCTCATTTTGAAGCTCGTATTTTTAAATGATGCGTTATGAACTTTATTTTTATTTTTACGAACTTACGTGTTAAGGTTTATACAAATACATCGTTTTATAAAATTGTACATGTTGTTTTAAAACTCAAGATAATAAGAAGAGGATTTGTATGTTTTGTGACTGTTTGGCTTCACTTTGATGCACCCTGTCATTTTTAGATCCTGCTAGGCTCCTAAAATGTAAAGTCATTCACTTGTTTGCTCTATGAATCCCAGAACTGCTGGGCATGGTTTGAAGTTTTCTAAAACTGAAAGTTTTTGTTGCAAAGAAATCAAGACTTGAAAACGTTTTCATGTTCGATTCTAGGAAAGTCTAAGTCCCGTTTTGGTCCTTTGTGTGCCGATCATAAGCTTTCGAGAAGTATAATAAGTAAATAAATCACGGAAGGTAGAAGAATTGATAGATAAGGGGCCAGGCTAGTTGTTTTGAGTTTTGTAGTGTGTTGTTCATGCTTCTTCTGTAACTTGTCCTTTCATCCAAACTTGTTTTCCATGTGGTTTATCCTAAAACTTACATATTCCATTCCCTGCTTATCTTTTGCACTTCATGTGTTTTGAATGGTCTAAAACTGAATCTAAGCTTGACCTGTATCTCCTTTGTTTACCATATGGGCATCTGGCCATTTATGTGCATTATCTTTAGTTGCATACCTACTATAATCCTGTCAAAGTTGGAATTTATTATGCCCAATGCATTGTTAAAAAATCAAAGTTGCCATAAGAAGAGTAAGTGTAGTATATGTATTAGACTTCGTGACCCCCCGCTTAAGCCTTTTGTGGCTTAAACACATGATTTCCACCCTCACTTGTTTGATGCCTCTTGATATGTTTGAAAATAGTACTCTCAAGTCTAAAAGATAGTTTCATGCCCTTTCTTCGTAAACTCACTAATATAAGAGCCGTTTTGACTACCCTTTATGGCCTATAAAGACCGTGTATTGATCCTTAAAAGCATTTGTGTTTGGATCTATCTGTTTAATTCTAGGATTGAAACCAAGTTAAACCATCATTTTTTTAAAAATTCTCATTGAATGTTCCTATGAGGCTGTTTATAGATTAAATGATCCTCGAATTATTAATTGAGACTAAAGTGGGATCAAATGATAGGACTTAAACTAGGATCCGTAAAACTTAAAGGGGGAGTAATTGAGCTCTCGCACACTATTGTTTTGTTTGATATTTAGACTCGTGCAGTCAAAACTGGTATAAAGAGGACCCTAGATCTTAAGCTAGTCTCTGTGACTTTTAGGTAAATGAAGAATGGGCTAAAAAATGGCTTTCTGGTATTGGCTTAGCTTCTTATTGACTAAAAATGAACTCTTGATCAAACAATTCATTGCCTTATCTCTCTTAACTACTGATTTTAAAGCTAAGAACATGGACCATGAGCATGATGATTGTTGCCCTATCTTGTTCCTTTCCCCCTCCACCTCTTGGTTCGTATTTCTTTGCTTCACTATTCTTCCACTGTCAAGCCCCGCTTGTTTTGTCACCTTGAAACTTACCCCTTAGCTCCCTTGTGTGTGTTATTGCCGTTTTGAGCATTGACATTTGATATGCCTTGCACCATCACTCTTATAATTTCTAAAACTATTTGATTCATTTGTTTTGTGACTAGTCGTTTAGACTTTCCCTCTAACCTTCCCGTTATATGCATTGAAAATTGACATTGAGCTGCATTATTATAGAACTCTTTGCTTGCTTGATTTGCTTTGGCTTGTAACTAGAACTTGACACTTAGAAAAATTTGAGAAGAAATGTGGTGGGGGTGGGGGGGGGGGGGGGGTAGTATACTAGTGATATATCATGTGTACAAGAATTTGATACTTATGAAAATTTTAAGAGGAAAAATGGTTTGGACCCTTCGTCAACCGGTAAGCATCTCTACGCTTTGACTTAATGTTACTAGTATTTTGGGTCTTTCTTTTTTTAACTGGCCGCTTGATTACCTAATGTTATCGGACTTATAATAAATGGGCTCGGCCAATAATGTTGTGATTCATTTTTGGCTATGTAATAATTATTCTACATTTCAATTCTTAGTTAGTTCAAATTATGAATGTATACTAATATTGTGTATACTCGTTTGCATCCTTGTCCATCCCAAACCCGTTGGTGGGCCCCCACGGGGCCCACTAACGCATCTAGATCGAGTCGAACAAATTCGGAGCAAAATGGAGCATACGTATGGACTTAGGGACCAACTTGCATAAATCTTTCGTTTGGGCTTGGTCGGCCCAAAATCCTTACTCTCTACTTTATGCGATTTCCGTATTTGTGCCTTTAAATTCAATATGTTGGAACCCTTATATGATTGTCATACAATTTAAAGTCGCTAAAATTGATTTTTAAAATCCAACTCGTGTGAAAAAATAATAATAATAATAATAATAATAATAATAAAACGGACCAAGAAACTATTTTGGACTCGGAACACTGGACTTAGGAAAATTATTGGACTAAATTGACATTATTGGAACTTTGAGACTGAATCGATAGAATAGTTAAACGGGACCGTTTTTGACTCAGTTTTAAACTTGCATGATTGATTTTTGATATTAAGGACTTACGCAAATATGTATAAAAAATAGGAATGAAATTTTGGTTAGACAAAGAATATAATTGATAGATTAATAACATAGCATAATTAATTACGGTATATATATATATATATTTATATGTATATTATGATAAAACTATTTTCGTAAAACTATTTTCATAACTTAAAATTCCTTTTTTCAAAAAAATATATCTTTGGGTGGACTTACGTGGAGTCCTACCTAGACCAAAAGCCTTCGGGTATTAGCTTAGGTGTTCAAGTCCGACACCTATGCTCAATTTTGAGCGGAACTATACTTCGACGATTTCTTAAAAAAACGAACTTTTGCATGTAAATGACACCCTTTTATTGCGGAAATCTAGACTTAAACAGTTTTTGTCCAAAACGATTTATAATCATAAGGTAAACTATTAGAACCCCTAGGTAAACCGCGTTGAGCGGATCCTTAATACCGGGGTGCCTAACACCTTTCCCGGGGATCACCAGAACCCTTACCCCGACTTTGGTAGATTAGGATTCTTTTGAATATTTTAAACGAACCCTTTTCGAACTGGTTTTCCTAATTTCCTAAAAATTAGGTGGCGACTCTAAAATATGTCCTTTAGAGCACCATTAAGTGGTTGGCGGGTTTTTCAGACTTTCCCAGTACGATTCACAACCGTACTTCCCCGAGACACCTCCCTCCTTTCATTACGTAGGTGCGAGTCAGTTAAACTTAGAATTTCCCAATGCCCGCTATAGCTATTTTACTTAACATTCAACAAGCTAGACACATGTAAAGCATATAATCTAAAATGCAATTCTAGAAATCAAAAGCAACATGTATACTTTAAAAGGCATAAACTGCTTACTAATCGAATCAAGAAAGATTCAGTACAGATTGAAAGGTAACTGTTTTGTATAATCAGAACAGATCTACCGCGAAAATATAAGATTAATAGTACATGAAAGTAGAATACATCTAAATCACAGATTACGGAATATGGATCTATATTGTTCCTTCCTGTGAACTGAGATTAGCTAGCATAGGATGATCAAGTTTTAGAACCAAAAGCACTATAACGACCAAACGGATCGTTACACTCATGTACCACTCCGCTAAATTATTTAGTATATACTCATTTGCGTCCCTTACTCACTTACTGAAATAGATGTTTGACCGTATTGCGTTGCATATTTGGCAGGATCCCATCTGAACTATTCCCTTAAATATTGTTATAGCTAATACATATTCTGGAGGGAAAGAAAACAAATCAAGCGCCAGATAATGTAGCAAGAAATTGTGGAGTTATTCAGATCTCAACAGAACAAAGAGCTTAGATGGAGGCTAATAGATTGAAGACATTGCAGAGACCTGTTGCTCGAGTTACTCATATTAAGTCTACTTGATTATTTTTAAATATAACCTGATAGAAGTTTCTAAGTTATTATATCCTTTCCCATTGTTCATGAGGGGAAATTTTACTAAATGCTTAAGATTGATATCATATTGAACAGAGACTTATAGATATAGTACTATTTTTTCACTCTTTCAGCCAAATTGAATATTTTTCTCATTAACTTCTTAATTATTTTTTTAATACTGAACTTCACGGAAAACTTACCTCAATGGTCATTTTGTTGTTGCACAGCATCCTGGTTGTTGAAGAGAGGACAAGTCAAGTTAAAATATATTAAACTACGTTTGGTTAAGTAGAATGATCACTATTATAACTATAGCTTCGGTAAGTCTACCAAAGACAATCATGTATGATAATATGGACAACAAATGTTACTTTATGTAAAAGAATTCACTTCAACTCCTGCAAAGAACTATTACAACTTAGTGTTCTATTTAGTAGTAGAAAGGATTACACACTTGAAAAAAAGGATCATTTCAATATATTATCATAACTATCAACGTATAAAAGTGTATAAAAGGTATTTATACACATATACAGGCTAAATCAGGTAACAACCTCAAAATATAGACCATGTGGCGTAAATATTTTCTAGCCGGCCTTAATTTTCCCCCACAATGGATCAAAGACATGAAATCACAAAATGAAGAAACAGTTATGCCATCTGATCTAAGTATATGAAATATGTATCGATCTTAGTACTTTTACTTTTAGTTTGGGATAAGGCATCATTACCCCCCTCATCTAGTAGCGTTTTTGCTACGACACACCTTACCTAATGTTTGGTCCTATCACCCCCTTAAACTATTTAAAACCGTAATATTTTACCCCTTAAACGCCGATTGAGCCCACTTACGAGAGAGAGAGCGACATACACTCTCCTTGCCACATGTGCATTTATTTTTATTTTTTTAATATTCACACGTGTCAATTTTTAAGAATAAAAAAATAAAAACCGATTTTTCTTTTACAAAATTTATTTTTAAAACCCGTTTTTAAAAATAAAAAAAAAGTGAATTAAAAACTGATTTTTCTTTTAAAAAAGCTAGACACATTTATTTTTAAAACCTGTTTTAAAAATAAAAAAAAACTGAAAACGAGAATTTAAAAATGATTTTTCTTTAAAAAATTTATTTTTAAAACCCGTTTTTAAAAAAAAAAAAAAAAAAACGCGAATAAAAAAATGATTTTTCTTTAAAAAATTTATTTTTAAACCTGTTTTAAAAAAAAAACTGAAAAGTCGAATTAAAAAATTGATTTTTCTTTTAAAAAATTCATTTTTAAACCCGTTTAAAAAAAAAAATTCTGAAAATGCGAATTAAAAACTGATTTTTCTTTAAAATATGGAAAAATGGATTTGTTAATAATATGGAAAGCTTGATTATTATTTTTAAAATGTCTTAAAAGATCTTGATTTTCATGATTTCATTTTCTTAGACACTTTTATTTTTCAAATAAAATCCGGAAAAAGTGTTTTTCTTGTCAAAATTTGAAAAAAAAATTGATTTTTTATAAAATTTTGAAAAAATTAATTATTTTTTTAAAATGTGAAAAACTATATTTATATTCATATTTTAAGAAAATACAAATTTTTAAGAAAAAAATTAAGTTTTTCCGTTTTTATGTTTCTCACTCTCTCAAAGAGAGTGAAACACACTCTCCTTGCCACATCAAAGATTTAGGGGTAAAATATTACGGTTTTAAATAATTTAGGGGGTGATAGGACCAAACATCGTAAATGTGTCAGCAAAAACGCTACTAGGTGAGGGGGGTAATGATGCCTTATCCCTTTTAGTTTTAGGCAAAATTTGTGAAAATTAGAGAATTTAGGGTTTTTTTTTTTGGGGAGAATTTAGGGTTAGATTTTGGAATTCGTCGGAATTTTGGGAAAAATGGCGGTGGAAGTCCGCGGCGGTTTTGTTGAGAGAAAATGACAAAAATGGCCCTTATGTTTGAGGGTAGGTTGGAAGTAGTCCCTTAGGTATGCATTCAACAGATTTGGTTCTTTAAGTTTGTCAAAAGATAACACTTTTAGTCTCCGTCAAATTTTAATGAACTCTGCCTGTTATGTATGACGGAAACAATAGAAAAAAAAAATTAGCATGAACTTGCATCTAGAGGTACAATTTCTGTAGTTTGCAATTTTTAATTTATTTCTAGAGTCTTGTGTAATTTTTTGTGTTGCATACTTGGGATTTAATGGGACTTTCTTGATGTTTATGGTTAGATTTTTTTTCTTTTTCACTATTTCCGTCAAATCTAACCAGCAAAGTTTGGTAAATATTTGGGATAAGGCACCATTACCCCCCTGAACTATACCCGAAGTTGCTATGACACACCTTACCTTTCCCTGGGCCCTATTACCCCCCTAAACTTATTTAAAATGGAATAATTACCCCCCTAAACGCTGATGTGGCAAAAAGAGTGTGTTTCACTCTCTTTGAGAGAGTGAGAAACATAAAAAAGGGGAAAACTTAATTTTTTTTCCTTAAAAATCTGCATTTTCTTAAAATTTGAAAATAAATCTAGTCTTCCACATTTAGTTTTAAAAAACGGGTTTTCCACATGTTAAGAAAATAATTAATTTTTTCAAAATTTTATAAAAATTCAGTTTTTTTCACATTTTGGCAAGAAAACTTTTCCGGATTTTTTATTTGAAAAATAAAAGTGTCCTAAGAAAATGAAATCATGAAAATCAAGATTTTTTAAGACATTTTAAAAAAATAATCAAGTTTTCCATATTTTTAACAAATCCATTTTTCCATATTTAAAAAAAAAATCATTTTTCAGTTTTTTTTTTTCTTCAAAAACGGGTTTTAAAAAAAATTTTTTCAATTTTTTAAAAAAAAGGGTTTTAAAAATCATTTTTTTAAAAGAAAATTCAGCTTTTTAATCCATGTTTTTAGTTTTGTTTTTTTTTTTAAATGGGTTTAAAAAAAATCAAATTTTCAAATTAAAAAAAAAAAGACGGTTTTAAAACTCATTTTTTTTAATGAAAATTTTTTTATTTTAAAAAAATTGACACGTAAGTTTAAAAAAAAAAAAAGAAAACAAATACATACACATGGCAAGGAGAGTGTATGTCACTTCTCCCATATGAGAGTGAGCACGTCATTAGGGGTAATTATTCCGTTTTAAATAAGTTTAGAGGGTAATAGGACCCCGGGAGCGTAAGTCGTAAAGCAGTTGGGGGGTAATGGTACCTTATCCCTAAATATTTTATGGAGACTAAAAATTTTAACTTTTGACCAACTTAAGTAGTGTATACTTCGATCATATTGGGTAAACTAGATGGCCGAATATTACATTTTGGTAAATTTTCCTTCAAAATTTGCAAGGTAACAAAAAAAAAAAAAAAAAAAAAAAAGCAATAGACCAGAGACTTCAAATCACAAAAGGAAGAAGAGAAAATGACATAGATGGTCCCTTAACTATGAGAGTAGGTTCAAAATAATCCCTTAACGATACACTTAACAGTTTTGGTCCTTTAAGTTTGCCACAAGTTAACAAAAATAGTCTTAAAACGGTTTTGGTCCTTTAAGTTCACCAAAAGTTAACACTTTTAGTCTCCCACAAAATATTCATCGAACTCTATTTGTTAGATTTGAGGAGAACTATGAAAAACAAGGAAAAAATAAGCAAGAACGCACATTTAGAGGTACACATTACTAAAGAAGAGGCCAAATACCTCAGGACAAAACCGACGTAAGTAAATTAGAAATAGCAGAAACTATAAAAATTGCCACTACTAAAAATAAGCGAAAAAACGATGGACGAAAACCGATGGATAAAATCGAGGGACACTATTTTTTAAATTTTTATTGTTTTTTACAAAAACCAACGGATGGACCCGTAGGTTATTTTCGAGGAAAAATGCGCGAAAACTATTTTTTTTTTTTTTTAAAAAAGAATCACAATGATGGAAGTATTTATTTTTATACCGGATTTTCAGTAAAAATGAGTCTAGTGTATTTTACTTAGCCGATGGACTCCCTCGGTTTTAATCGACAGAGTCCGTTGGTCTTTGTGTTTCGAGACACTATTTTCTGACATTATCAAGTTTGTAGGTTTTTCCTCGGTTTTCCCTATAACCGACTGACATTCCTCGATTTTGTCCCGAGATATTTGGTCTTTTCTTTAGTAATGTGTACCTCTAAATGTGCGTTCTTGCTAATTTTTTCCTTTTTTTCATAATTCTCGTCAAATCTAACAAACAGAGTTCGATGAATATTTTGTCGCATGCTAAAAGTGTTAACTTTTGGCAAACTTAAAGGACCAAAATTGTTACGTGCATACTTAAGGGACTATTTTTAACCAACCCTCATAGTTAAGGGACCATTTTTGTTAACTTGTAGCAAACTTGAAGGACCAAAACCGTCAAGTGCATAGATAAGGGACTATTTTGAACCTACTCTCATAGTTAAGGGACCATTTATGTCCTTTTCTCAAAGGGAGAAACTCTTTTACTCACTTCCAAAAGTATCACCGGACTAACCTCTGATAGCACCGTCGTTCCACACCCCCACCACCACATATATTATCGCCATGTCAGCAAATTCTACAGAGCTATTTTTTACTTTTAATGATATAAAATGGTCCATTATGTTTGAAGGTACATCCAAAATAGTCCTTTAACTATGGAGTGAACTGTTTTTATCTTTTAAGTTTGCCAAAACTTAACATTTGTAGTTTTAGGCAAAATTTGTAACTCACATATAGAGGTATAATTTTTTTTAGTTTCTGTTATTGTTAATTTATGTATATATATAGAGTCTGGTGAAGTATTTTGATGTGTAATTTCTGTTTTTTTTTTTATTGCGTACTTGAGATTTGATGGTACTTGTTTGGTGTTTATGTTCAAATTATTTTTTTCATAGTTCCTATTAAATTTAATTTTGATGTGTAATTTATGTTATTTTTTGGTGTTTAGTTCAATTTTTTCTGTTGCGTATTTGAGATTTGATGGTACTTGTTTCGTGTTTATGTTTAAATTATTTTTTTCATAGTTCCTATTAAATTTAATTTTGATGTGTAATTTATGTTATTTTTTGGTGTTTAGTTCAGTTTTTTCTGTTGTGTATTTGAGATTTGATGGTACTTGTTTGGTGTTTATGTTTAAATTATTTTTTTCATAGTTCCTATTAAATTTAACAGATAGAATTGAATAAATCTGAGCGTCTTTCAATTGACACTTATGTGTATAATCAAAGTAGGTGATATATCTTATGTGTTTAACTTATATACGTAATAGGCGCTTGAGAAAACGCGCAAACATTTAATTTGAGTCGGAAGTATTTAATAGGAAAACTTTATCATGCGTTTATGTGCTCAATTGGAACAGATCATAGTTTGAGTGTCTAAATAAAATTTACGAATACATTTAATGGATGGTTGATGTATTCAGCCAAAATACACTTATATTTTAGATCGGATTACTTGACGGTACAAAAAAAAAAAATGGCCTGACTGCGACATCACTTGCAAAACTGAAAATAAAAAAAGGCTGACTTGTTCAAAATAAAGATATGATTATTTAAAGGATACAAAAGGTACACATAAACATAAATACAGTACTATTGTCGACAACTAATTAAAACCGTGTGGAAACTTCAATCAAATCACAATCCTCATTATACCTCCAAAACATTTTTTCTCCATTAACACGGCAACTCCCTTCGTCGCATTTTCTGCTACCTCTATAAATATAGCAAATACTAAAACAAAAGCATAACAAGAAAAGTAGTATATTTGAATTAGAATTAAGAGAAAAAGAGAACACAACAATGGTGGAAATTATTTCACCAGGATTTAGATTTTATCCAACAGAAGAAGAGTTAATATCTTTTTATTTGCATAACAAGCTTGAAGGGAAAAGGCCAGAGCTTGATAGAGTAATCCCAGTTGTTAATATTTATGATCTTGATCCTTGGCATCTTCCAAGTATATATACAAACTCTTCTTCGACTTCATTTCTTTATCTTTCATTTTTTATCACCATTTTAAGAAACCATTTTTCATGGTTATGATTTTGAATCTATATCGGTGACCTGTTATATCTGCTTAATTATCGTTTATACCAAGTTATCGATTAGTGCCATTATAGAAAGTTACATCTGGTTAGTACTTTTGTCCCAATTTACATGGCATCTTTCAAGTACACAAACTATCTTCTTCTTCTTCTTCTTCTTGTTCATTTGTTTATCTTCATTCTTATCACCATTTTAAGAAGCCTTTTTTCACGGTTACTATTTTGAATTTAAGTTATATACAATAGTATCAATGTAGTTTAATATGTAGTATCAGGTTATTATTTAATGTATATTATAGAGATTTACTTTATAATTAGCATTACCACAAAAACTCGAATTTCCAACGGACGTGACGTCGGAAATTGGCTGATTTCCTACAAAAATCCGACATGACGTCCCTAGGAAATTTTCGTCGGGAATTTGCTTTTTTTATAGTGTAGTACTCCCTCCGTCATAATTTATAAAACAGTGTTTGACTGAGAATATAGAGTTTAAAAAAAAGGAAAGATATTCAAAATTTGTGATCTAAATTAAACGAGACAAACATTATTCGTATGATTGTAAATCATCGATGAGAATTTCAAAGTTAAATTGTTTCTAAATATACATAAAGGTACCATGTTCTCTTTGTATAATAACATTTCGCTGTAGCAACCAAAAATCTCCGAACAAACGACCTCCTTATAGAAAAATTAAACTGTATCACATTTATTAAGACTAATAAAATACCTTATAAGTGATCTGATTATGTAAATTGTTAATTTTTATATTGTTGGTGCATAGAACTTAAACAATAATTTTATATGCAGACTTTCCTGGGGAATTATGCATGGGAGATACAGAGCAATGGTTTTTCCTTGTGCCAAGGCAAGAAAGAGAAGCAAGAGGAGGGAGGCCTTGTAGGACTACTACTTCTGGTTATTGGAAAGCAACTGGTTCTCCAATGTATGTTTATTCATCAGAGAGTAAAGTTATTGGAGTGAAGAAAAGTATGGTATTTTATAAAGGAAAAGCACCTACTGGGAAAAAAACTAAGTGGAAGATGAATGAATACAGAGCTATTGAAGAAGAAACCTCCACCTCTTCAAGTTTTTCTATTCCTAAGGTAATCAATTATTTTTCATAATTAACATATTTATTCACTCTCTTTTCCTTTTTTCTGTTCAGATTTTTCCATGGATTGAAGTATTAATATTTTTCTATTGCATGGGATTTGAACCTAGGACTTTAAAAAATGTTGAACCTCCTTTCCCGTTTTAATATATAACCTCTCCTTTGTCAAAGGAATTAAACAACTTATATCTAACCAGAAGGGATTAAACAACTTATATATAACCAAAAAAATATGTGAAGGTGTTTGCCTGGGTTAAAGAGCTTAAGATAAAAAAAAAAAATTAGTTTGAAACTCGTGGTCTAAAATGAGCACTAGAAAATTTGGGGGCAATTTGCAGGATTTTCCTTCGCTGGAGTGGTCTTTAATATTTTTCCCCCTCAAATTGGCGGTCTTTAATTTTTGCCCTTCGCTAAAAATTCCTTGATTTTGGGTTCGAACCCCGCTCAGTCAAAAATTAAAAAAAAAATCGCAAGGCAGAGTTTGGATTCGCTTAAGGCAAAATTCTGCATTGCGAATTCAAATCTCTGCCTTGCAAAATTCCTTCTTTTTTTTACTGAGCTGGGGTTTGAACCCTAAACCTCAGGGTATTAAGTGAAGGGCAAAAATTAAAGACCACCAATTTGAGGGACAAAAATTAAAGACCACCCCAAAAGAAGGGCAATCCGCGCAAAAAACTGAAATTTTTGTGGCTAAATATAACCATCTCATTAAAGGTAAAATGAAAAGTTTAAAATTGAATTGACTAAATGCAGAAAAATGACATTCTTTTTAGGGCTGACTAAAAAAACAAAAATTATCACATAAATTAGAATGGAAAGAGTAATTTTTATTCTATTTGCACACTATAAAGTTTTAAATTCAATTGAACCCCTTCCTTCCGCCTAGCTCCGCTCCTTTTAGTTAACACATAGTGGTCCTGGTGGCGGAGCCATATAGCAAATGGGTTTATCTGATACCCCTTTTTAAATTTTTTACTTATTATATAATGTATATTACTAATTAAAAATAATAAAACGCATAAAAAAAACAAGGGATGAATTCCCTTGACTTGAAACAAAAGTTTGATATAAGCCTTTTTTTTTTTTTAAATAAAAGTTGAATTCCTTTAATGAAACCTCTGCTTCTGCAGTCCTTCAATGATCTCGATCTTTGTAGAGAACAACAATAAAACATCAATGCTTCAATCTCAAGTAAATTGATGTTTGTTATATTATATGAATCATTATTATCGTTCTATTTAAACTCATCTCAATCCAATATTTTTGCAGTTAAGGCATGAAATGAGTTTATGCCGAGTTTACGTCATATCCGGAAGCTGTCGAGCATTCGATCGACGACCAGTGGCACCAGTGACAACAAGGGAACCAGCAAAAACAGTTATAAATCAAGAATCAGCTGCAATTTCTGTGAAAAATGCCAGCAAAATGGAGGCAGTAAGTTCCCCTGATGAAAGCCTGGCTATGGAAGAACAAGAGTATCTTAATCTTCATGATGATCAAGTCCCCATTATTAATGAAGCAATTTGCATCAATTCCCACAACAAGAGGGTTAAAACTGATCCTTATGAGCCTCTTAGTGGTTGGGAACAATTTAATTGGATGTAAAAATTTTGATATCCATTTTTGGGTCCTGACTAATCTAGATACGCGCCGTGTGAAATTCATTAAAAGGAGAATCACCCTTTATGAGAAAAAAACTTCATTTCCAAGATTGAACCCGAGACTTCTGAGTAGAGGAATTATGTCCTTCCCAACATAGTTATTGATGGTAAAATTAATTTGTACTTCATCTTCATCTAAGAAGGGTTAGGATAGATTTTTTATTTTATTTTAAAGTTAGGATGGTTTCCTTGTGAAATCAAACATGTGACTGTAATATTTAATAGCTTGAATGTTAAATAATTTGTAAGTATTGAAAGTTATCATTCTTTTTTAAATATATTTTAAAATTTGTCATATAAAATAGAAGATACTTTTCTTTTATTTTCTTATTAGTTTCTGGGAATAAAAAGAATATATCATATTTTAACTTATTTAAAGCAGGAGATAACGAGTTCATCACTATAAAAAAAATTGAAATTAACTATGAACTTCATCGCTAATTCGCGTTTTATTGCTGAAGCTATTAGAACTTTTTAATAATTTATCGCTAATTCCTATTTTATTTAGTAGTTTGAAGTTATGACATGGTTGCTCTCTAAATATTCGTCCTATGCCATGTAAAGGGGAAAATCATCTATACGGTGATGCACAAAACGTAAAGTACGGCATTGAAATGGATAGCGAAAATGAAGTAAAGAGAAAAGAGAGTGTATTCATAATATTAATGGATGAATACAAGTAGTACGACTGTTCTAAGAGAATACAAGCTTAGGCAATTACAATATGACGACCAAGGGCGTTCAAGAATGAAAAAAACTCCACATTGGTGGTTAATGAGATGGGTGAGTCTTATATGAACACTGGGATAATCCTTTCATCGTATGAAATTACTTTTTTGGGTTGAGTTAGCCATGATCTATTCCTTTACATGGTATCATTGCAGGATCAATCTCATTCGATGTTGGCCCACGCACCTGATGGTCAGTCTTGGGCGTGAGGTGGGGTAAGCTAGCTTTTGTGGTTGAGTTCGGCCCATGATCTATTTCTTTACAAAGGGATATAAAGATGAGCTTTGGAAAGCTAAAAATGAAAATTCAATTATTTTGAAATTTGAATTTACTTCGCATATGATTCATTAAAGAGAAAATGTCCATCACAAAAAGTTTTCTCATTCTCTAGGGTGAAACTTGCAGGGAGTTTTCGTCTTTTTCTTTAGGTATATAGTCAGACCTCTATAACATCCACCCTCTATAACAACATTTTTATTATAACAGTTATGTTTTCTATGGAACTGATCTTTCATGTTATGTATTATTATTATCATTATTATTATTGTTGTTGTTTTTGTTTTTACCCTACCCTAGAAGCTTCCCCTTTTTGCTACCTTATATTATGTTACATTATATATTCTCTCTAACAATATTTTACTATAGCAATTAAAAAAATATCGAGACAAACGACGTCCTTATGAAAATACTGTATATGTTTTTTTCGACTGCATCCACTAATTTACTATTATTGAATCTGATTGCAACTTTCGTGGGAAGAGTCTGCAAAAATTTTTTTTTTTTTTTTTAAGGAATAATTACCCTTAGGCCTTAGCTAACTATGTTACCTATCATCATTGAAAGTGGAGAAATTGTTGTCGGGAAATTTCCATCTGAACAGATGTAAAGGGAGGAAATTAAGGTAAGGCATATTTTTCAGTTTTTTTGGTTGCCGTTTAATTATTTAATATATTTAGTTAGTACTATGATGAGAAATATTTCCACACAGACTTTGGAAGATTTTGGTACCGTATGAGTACATGTCCACTAAATCACTGGAAAAATTACCTAAGTCTTTTCAAGTCAATTTCAAGACTTGGTCTTTCTTCCAACTTGCTAGCACTGTTATCAACATTAATAAAATATGGTGATTTTACCAAGTCTTAACTGTTTAGTCAGTGTCAGTGACGACGCTTTTTCTATCAAATCATCTCCAAATTTATAAGTTATTATCATTAGTTTGGAGGAAATATATATAAAGATGGTTCTCGTTTTTTCTTGTTATTCCAAAGATTTGTTTAAGATTGTGTTCCTTTCTTTCTTTTGGTTAAACCATTTAACATTCAAAATTCACTAGCTCGGTTAATTCAGATTCACGTTGTATAGGATTTATTTAAAGAGAAAACTGTTCTTGCAAGAAATTTTTCATTCTTAGGATCAGATCAAACCCAAGTCATCTAATTAAGAGTGGAGGGATCTCCAGTAATGTACACATAATTTTTCCTAAACTATATCAATATTTGAGAAGTTTTTCAAATTTTGGGTTTTAAAGCTGCTTCAATTATACCATTATAAAATGTTTTTAAGCATACAACTTCTTTGACAAAGACACTCAATGTCGTCAAAAAGACAAAAAATATAATACAAAGAAGAAAAGATTCATGCTCAAACTTTTTATGACGTAGACTGAAAAAACTAGCAAGGATCGAACTGTTGATTCTTTTGTTATAAGTGGTACCATTTCATACTTATCCATTAATTATTTACCGCTGTCACTTAATTTACCCTAAATAGAGAAGAAAAGATCATTCTCAGGAAAAAAATATTCTATAAACCTTTGTATGAAGCTCATAATTTATTTTCACTATGTGAAAATAGGAAAGAATTATATTATTACTTAGTTAACACGTCACTATATAATATAATTTGCAAAAGTACATACGACATAAACATTCAATAGACGTTTGCCCGTCCATGCATCGACGAATATCTAAGTTGAAAAAAAAAAAATTGTCTTATTATTAGTTGACATTTTCTAGATGAACTTCACCATATATTATATTATATTATATTATATTATAGTGAAGTATGTATTAAATGATAACCCTATGTTAAAAACTTTCAACATATATAGAAAATTCTTCTACTGGAATTATAAAGATAATAATCTATTAATTTGGAATTTCTAATGACTAGAGAAACTCGTTATATTCCAATCCTAAATGTGCGCAGCATTAGCCGGTTATTTACTATTTTTGAGTGTTCGTAAATAGATGTTTCTATCGAATTTGTAGTCTAAAAGTCTCTGTCTAATCTTAGCTTCAATCAGCATTTATTTTGTACTTCCTGTCTATCATTTCCCATTCACACGTGGACTTAATCAGAAAGAATCTAATTTTTGAAATATGGGTTCACTAAATCTGCAGGTAAATATAATTCACCTTTCAACCAAAGTGGGCCATTAATTTAAATTTTTGTAGCATGGGTTCCAGCAGGTAGTATTCTACTAATTTTAGAAAATATATACATAAAAAACCTAGTTTTACGGAGAAACCATGTGTTCACGTGCCCCAATTTTAGCACCTAAAATCGCCCCTGGACTTAATCATATGAGTTTTATAAGTATTAGTATAAAAAAAGTTATAATGTCAGGTCAGCTAAATGATATTTACGATTAAACCTTCTTAAAATGTGAGATTTATAATCTTGAAAAATAAGATATGTTACCTTTTACAACAGATAAATGTGATTTGAAAGTGTAAAAATTAATTCGTAACACCAATGGTGTATATATAATCACATAAATCATTTTAAAAGCTTGAGGCTATTCAATGACAATACTTCAACCGTAAATGTATTCACAAAATTCAACAAGCTATCTTGTATATAAGCAGAAATAAGAAAGAATCTGATTAGAAAGAAAGAAGAATGATATTTTATAGATTAAGCCTCACTTATATACCACTTTTGCCTTGAGGTCAATTTCTTACATGCCAGAGCTCATTTTTATAAAGTGAGACGAACACTTCCTTTTGAGATACCCCCACCCCGCCCCACCCACGCACCCACACACACTCAGACTCCCTCCGTCTCAAATTAGTTGTCATGTTTTCCTTATCGAGAGTCAAATTATATGAACATGACCCTCAATATTTTAAAATATATTTATAATTGTAGTATTTTTCGTATAATTTTTAATATCTAAATTTTAATTATAAAATATTGAACTGATATAATCTAATTTAATTTTAAAGATTAGACAAATTAACTCTAGAGAAGAGAAACATGAAAACTAATTTGTGACGGAGTTTCATGTGAGCGCGTGTTTTTTTTTTTTTTTTTTTTTAACCTTCTGATTATTTTCCACAAACTTATTGGAAGTTTTGGGCATTGTGTATGTGGTCCTGCCTACAAGAGAAACACATGAAAGAATTTGTTATTGTCAAGACTTGGTCTTTAAGCAAATTAAATTCATTTTTTAATTAGATGTAGCACTGGATTTCTGAAATATCGATGTTTCATTGTAATTGAAAACTACTTTTTTGTTGATGTCGATATTGATATGACATTTAAGTTTGAGAAATTTGTTCTTTTCTATAGACTTTTTGGCTTGCATTAAAGTCGTCTTCAAATCCTACTCCTTTAGTCTTTTGGCTCAAAGTCGTCTCAAGAAGTCCCATTTCTTTAGTCTTTTGGCTAAAATCTGTGGATGATTTCAGATTGAGAGGCAGAGAATTTGAAGTTTATGAATTAAAAATTTACCCATTGTATGTATATTTTTAGTGAATCTTTCAACAAATATACAGAATTTGAACTAAAATTATTGAATTCTACCGAATCCGTACTTTCCATTCTAGCTCCCCAGTTGCTCTGATTTTGCATGTAAGTCACATATTCTATAATCTTATATACCTTGCATGAGATCTTTATGTCCATTTATTACATTGTTAGTCCGCATATCGTTTTTATAATTTTCACTTACTAACTATTACACACTATCTAGTGCTCAATTGCTCATATAGTTAAGGATTTACTGATGCATTTAAATTCGGTAATTTTGGCTTGAACATGATACATAATAGTAGAGTTAGAATTCTGGTAAAGGAAATTTGAAATATAAAGAAATAAACATACGGTAAAATCAAGAAAATTCAACATTTACTGCTTGTTTGGATGAGTGTTTTCATCATTACGTAAGGACGAATTTAATTAATAATACAATACAATACCAATACGATAAAACAAGTAACAAACGAAACAACCTATTACTATTTATACATAAAAAAAGGGCAGCCGGGTATACTAAACTACTATTATGTGCGGGGTCCGAGAAGGGTCTATATAACCTTACCTTGCATTTCGGCAAGAGGTTGGAAAGAGATTGTTTCCACGGCTCGAACCCGTGACCTCCTGGTCACATGACAACAACTTTATCAGTTATGCCAAAGCTCCCCTTACTATTACTATTTATACATAAAAAAAATTAATTTTAACCTTATATATAATATAATTTTTCGACAATTGAAATTCAAATGAACGCTTTGTGGGCCCTAGCTCCGTCCCTGCTAAGTGGTGCCGTGGGTTAGAGGGTTTCAGGGACAGTGACGGGAGAGTCACGGCAGATGAGATAAGAGGGAAGGGAACACTTGACTATTTGTGGGTCCCACAGTTTCATTTGTTGGGAAAAATAGATGGCCTTAAACAACTACTTATAGGAATATCTTTGTACGTAACACTTATACAGTCTAATTTTTGTATCACAAAAAAAATCCTCACACAACTTGTTATATTAGTTGTGTAAGGCACATGGTAATTTTTTTTTTCCTCCAGAGTACTTTTTTTCTTTTTTCCAATTGGAGTTTGTCTCCCACGTGCAAAAATTATCCGCACTCAATATTTACAATAAAAGCTCAACATGTACATGCGATCTCTTGATAAATATTTATCACCACTCATTATTTACATGTCATGTATTTATTAACTTCGTGTAATACTAAGTGCAAATGAATATTTATGAAGAGACTTGATTCGGTTGGGATTTAACTCTATTCTTTCATGATCTGCATCCCACTTCATTGACCGTCTGATCATACCCTTGAGTTGCTAAATCCAAAACTTCAAACTTCTAGCTCATCAATGGTTCGATTCAAGTTGACAGTGAAAATTACGACCTCTATTTAAGTAAATTTTTTTTTAGTCTTTTCAATTTATTCCAAAATAAGTGATTCTTTCAGAAACCAAAGATATAAATTTCTTTTTTTCATTATCCTTGACTAAGAGTAAGTGTTGAACAAATCTGAAAGAAGTTTTTTAGAACTTAAGTAATGCTACTACGTGACTTTCTTAATGAATGTGCCACACTCTTAAAAATCACTTAAAAAGAAATGGAGGGAGTAATTTCGAAGGCTAATAGACTTAACAATAACCGTGATATCTATAATCTTTTTACTTGAGAAAATCTAATCCCATTAAGCAAAAACTACCAGATGCAAATTCTTAAACAAACAAATATAAGAAGCTTGATAGAATTGGCTCAATTTCTCAAGGGTCTCTCTCCAAACAAATTTTAGAGCATAAGTAAGCAAATTTGTAAAATGGGAATATTGCAAGTTTTTACAAAGTAATCCTACACTCATTGACATGACCTAAACAAATGGACTCTGCTAAACAAAACTTGAAGCTTCAGCAAGATGGCAAAGTTTAAATCTAACGCCGAAGACAATTCCATAAAATTTACACGGGACAACTATAGACATGAATACAACAAGCTAAATGCAAGTTTATTAGAGAAGAGGCTGTGTCTACAATAATTTCACGAGGAGTAACCTTCAATGCTCCGATTTTCTACTTCCAACTTCGCGAACCGAAACTGTTATTTCCATCCTTGAGGCTCTATAAATGTCAAAAAAAGAACAGAAGAACAGATTAGATGATAAGAAACGATTTGCTATTGAGATCAAACAAAACAAATGACACACCATTCGTTTAAACGATCTGCTTGGTGAATTTCTTTTGGCCTTCTCGGAATCTGGTTTGGCACGGTCAAGTGCCTGCGGAAGGGTCATGAATATTATAAATTCCGCAAATTTACATTTACAAGATTTAGAATCAGCAAGTAAACAAGAAAAATAATTCAAGATTCAGTCCCGAGGCATTTTAGTTACAAGGAACTGCCAGTATGACAGAAGAATACAGATAGTAGGTAGAATCTAACGTCAAAACAGAAAATTGAAATTAAAGTTGTGATACATGTGGGACTTTAGCCCTTAAAGGCACTTGGATCATCAGGGATCGTGCTTGAGATGGTTTTATCATATGTCCTGCATCGACTGCCAGATGCACTGGTCCATAGATGTCTAACTTATTAGATTAGTAAGTCAAGATTCATCACAAGATCATCAATGTTACTTAGTTCATGAACTAGAAGATTATCTTTTTGTTTGTAAGATGTGAATTAGTTTATGGCTTTGTACATATATTTGGTAAAGGGAAATATATGCACTAGACTAGGTACATGTTATAAGAAGTCCTATAACCATTTATGTAAGTCAAGAAGTAAAGAAATAATAGTTTTCCACTAGTCTTCAAAGAGAAAATGATTTGATTGAATCCTCTTCAAATTTTTCAACAAGTGGTATGAGAGCCAATTGTCTTGAGAGCCCTGTGGAGAATCGAAAATTTTGAAGACCTGAAAGAATGAATCTTCAGATTGAAATGAACATGAACAAGATTCACTAATATAGCTATGAGAATTCTTGGCTAGAGGCACCGGATTGATGAAATTTTTTTGGTAGGTGGAACTACCAAGATATCAAAAGTTAAACGACTTTTGAAGGATCATTTTAAGGTCAATGAGCCCAACAAGGGCATCAAACCTGATGGAGGAGTTGCTTATGGAGTAGCGATACAACAAGAAATCATCAAACACAACAGAGTAACATAGCATAACTAGGACAAAAAGTTCACAATCATACACAAAGCAATCTATGCTTCTCTTGAACTATACTACCCTTCGTTTAATTGAACTTCTTCCATTAAAAAACAGTACTGAATATGATCAACATTGCCTAAAGTTATCCTTCTAATACTACATCAACATTGGTTACAAAGCAACTTCCAATTACCAGAACCAATATTCTCATCTTAAACTCTCCTCCTGAAGTATGTTTCACAATAACTAATCAAAGCAACCACATTACTGTTTACTGAAGAGTTAACTATTTATTTGTAAATTATTTGTAAACCTTGTTCAAAAGTCTACGATAATATACAAAAGCTAGAGTACAAGGCCCGTGGTACCCTTCAGGTACATAGATGGCAATCAGAAGTTAGCATGCATCAACTATTCTCGTTCATCTCTTGTCCATTAAATTTATTATCCTTATTGATTGAGGGACTTATGTACTATAAGGATCATCAATCGCTTATCCTTTTTCTCCTCTGCCCCTTGAGATGCAGCATAAAAGAACTACCTAAACTCTTCTAATTAAATATGATAAAGCCTACAAAACATAGAGCTACTATATTTCTTAATTATAAGGTGATCTTTGAACTGGATACATGGGGGACATACTAACGAAGAGGTGTATATTCACTCCAAATGGCTAAGGGATTCTATGCATTTACAGTGAAGGAATATAACATGTATCAGCAAACAGTGCCCTAACAACACCCTAGCCCCCTGCCCCAAGAACCCAAAATGGAAGGACAAAAAAGGGAACGGGAGTGAAAGAGAGCACACTATAGTGTGACAACTGCATCAGCTAATAACATATAAAAAGAGAAAAGAAAAAGGATTAGTGATCTAACAGAAAGTAATTGGTGTATATTTTAGCAAGTCGGATTTAGCCTCTGCTCCAATTAGACAAAACCATTTAGCTTTTTTGCAGAAACCTTTGATGAACATGTTTCATGGAAAAATACAAATTGGAAATCACCCGATGCCCAAGAGAAACAAACTCATACATTTTGATAGGATTGCATGAAGAACCATTAGAAAACCTCTACATTCAGCCTCATGGGAACAAGCGTGAACATATTGCTAACAGTAAAATTCCCAATTAGCATTCTTTGTGGGTAGACTTTGCCAAATCTATAATTGTATTACAGAATGACTTAAACATGCTATTCTACTTTCTTTAAATTTATCATGTAAGATTGATAATTACCTGTATCAATGACTCCACCTGACGCCTCATCCGAGTATGCATGAAACATTCAGAACACTGTTTACAGAAAAAAAAAAATCGAAGTGATTGAGTTAGGATATAAAGTTTGACACAAATAATAATATCATATTAAAAGCTTATGAGGCAGGCCGCGAGTGTTACGATAAACTATGAACATCTCATTATTTTCCATTAATATCACACTTCATTTGGGAAAGATCTTTTCTTTGAAATGATCCAAGTTTGTAAATACATAAGGAAAATAGTGGGGGCAGTTGCAAGACATCAATAGGCTCAAGGCCTCCATAGATTAATTGCTTCAAGGATCTACAGATTCCAGTACCAATTCTCCAGGAACACTATACAGGTTAGATTACAAATGCCTGAATTAGAAATAATTACAAACAGCTTCAGCTATATACGTGTGGCATTTAGTCTTCATATTCTCCTAAAATATGTAAGATGGTACCATATGTAATGCCAAGCATCCAATGTGTGGGACATTTTAATTTCATGGATGCAAAGAATGAAAAGCTTTCAAACATTCCCATAGAATGAAGAATCCTTGTCTGAAATGTTATAGTCACAGAAAATATAACGGAAGTTGTTAGTGAAATACAGGAACACAATTATAAATGAAGCTTTCTATCTTTAGTCAGCAAAGCCTTCTATCAGGCTGAAGGTCTTCACCCTTTATGGAACTCTTTTAAAGCATAAATTCAAGATTCACTAGAGACCTTCTGAACATAAAACGTCGCGAATTGCGTAGCGTCAAGTATGGGAGTGCATTAATCTGACATAATTAAGTCAATAAACCAAAAAAAAAATTGGTCTAGAAGTCTGACCTTAACATGATAATTCACATAAGCATGAAAGGTTGATAGGTTCCAGACAGTTCTGTCCAGCTTTCTGCCTTCCACGTGGCGAGAAAAAATTACTGTATTTTTCAGAAAATAATTTGGTCATGGAAATGGCAAAATATCAATGGAATAGCTAGTTAAAATATCTATCTTACCAAAACTAACAAATCCAGCATTTGCAGATAATGTTTCTGTAAAAGCTTCCTTCAGTTCTTGAGGAGGAGATGGAGACCACAAACAAGGAGGGGCATTGTTAAGTCCAGCAGTTCGTCTTGCCTCAACAAATTCCTGACGAAAATCAAATTCCAAAGAGTGAGTCAGTCTACTCCTGTAGGGACATGAAGATTAATGTCCCAATGGAAAAGGGAAGCACTAAAAATCTTGCAAGAAAATCGAAAGAAAGAGCTGGATTTTTTTCACAAAGACAATGAACCATATACAACTCAGTGCACCACCTTCAAGACTTCCCGGAAGACAGATACAGTTTCTTTGGTATCACAAATGATATAATAAACCTCACTCTTAATTGGAAATGATAAGAGGATAAGCAAATTGATTACAAAGAAACAAATCATATTGTATCCTATTTCAAAACAACCTTCAAACTAATAGGATGTGTTAATTGGTTGAGGGAATAGGTTGTGGTCTCCTTATGTGATCTTGGGCAATCCTCCCCCGTGAGCTAGCTTTTGGGTTGAGTTAGGTCCAAGTTCCATTTCTTAACATAGTATCAGAGCCAAACTCATCAATCCTTGTTCTTGTGTTTCTCAATGTTGGGCCCCGTGTTAAATTATCCACGCTCCAGTTGTCCAGTCTTGGGCAGGTGGGGGGGTCTCACATTGGCTGAGGAAAGGATTGCAGTCTCCTTATATGGTTTTAGGCAATCAATCCCCCCCCCACCCCCCCCCCCCCCCACACACACAAAAAAAAACCTCCTCAAGAGTTAGCTTTTGGGATTGAATTAGGTCCAAGTTCCATGTCTTAACAGGATGAACGCTCAATTTGGATGTTCAAATATCAGATGTTTACCACTGTAATCCATCGACCCTTAGTATAAAAAAAACAAAAAGGAACTCTCTATAATACTCCCTCTGTCCCAATTTATATGATGTAGTTTGATTGAGCACGGAGTTTAAGAAATAAAGGAGATTTTTTAATATTGTGGTCTAAAATAAGCCAAACATATTTGTGTGGTTATAAATCATCTCGTTAAGCGTAAAAGATAAAGTTTAAAGTTATATGTTGCCAAATAGGGATATGTGTCATTCTTTTTGGGACTGACTAAAAAGGAAAGTGTGTCATGTAAATTGGGACAGAGGGAGTACTACTTTATTGGAAGCTATATAGTCCTCACACCTTTTCATT
Organism: Lycium ferocissimum; assembly: GCF_029784015.1. Taxonomy (NCBI): domain Eukaryota; kingdom Viridiplantae; phylum Streptophyta; class Magnoliopsida; order Solanales; family Solanaceae; genus Lycium; species Lycium ferocissimum. The sequence goes on along the minus strand of NC_081348.1, from coordinate 48,505,246 downwards.
TCTTGGATCGGGATGATATAACTACAAACACAAGAACACATTAAACATGTATAAGATTACCTGTAGGAAGGAAGTCGCTAGAACAGTATCTATGGAATCATTAAATCTCATAGGAAAAATGACAGTCACCTTGTCTGCCTGCAACAGCCAGTATATTGCATCATCTAATCTGAATACATTATATGTCCACACAGATAGCTACTAAAATAACTACAATGCTCCTTTCATTATGGCAAGGAGAGAAATTTTTTATGAGGATGAAAGACCAACAGCATGAATTAACCCAGTATTTAATTGTCAAGCAAAAAGGTTGTGAAATGAAGATTATTGTAATACAGCTAGATTAGAGGAAATAGCAATATACAGAGAATCGATCTTGACTCCTTGAGGAACTCAAATTCATGCAGACATAAAAGAGTAATTATGCATTCCAAAGAAAGTTCATGCCTACTAAGAAACATCTCTGTGTGTGTGTGTGTGTTTAACTATGGTAGCCAAGCGCAACAAGGTAAAAAAAAAAAAAAAGTTTTCACTGCAGCATTTGAAACGGATTCATGTTTATTAAACTTTAGCGTATATACAGAAGTTATAGTTTTCCCCATCTTGTGCATGTTATAAAGTGGATAAAATTACTCACCTGAGGTACGAGGAAAAAAGACTCATTAGGACGATGAACCAGGGCAACGGGCTTGCCTAGATCGGAAACTGTCCTTGTAACAAGTTGTTTTAAAACTGCTCTCAGTGGCGCTCCCATTACTACTTCCCTCACCGATGCAATCTTTGTCAGGAGTGCATGTTTGTGTTCTACAATCAGAAAGAAATATCATAAGCAATGTATATTACAGTATTGTAACTGAAACTTTCAGCAAGAAATAGACAATCACCTAGTCTAGAAGTACCAAAGACTTCTTCCTGACAATTGATACATAAGTGCAATACATAGAATTGATGAGAAATTCAAAGTGAATTGAAATAATAAATATACCAACTCATATGAAAAACTGTAACGCTAATATTGACTTGTACTACCATCCCAAGTTTGTAGCCCGAGTTTGATCAGCACAGAGATTAACAGCAAACTTGAATTTACATTGGATAGCGAGAAGGCGTGTGCCGAAAGTAGAGATATGGTTGTTTTTTTTTTGACATAATAGCAATAGCCAGGAGGAGAATATCCTCCTGGATATGTAATGCCACCAGCAGTAGAGATATAGGTTCTTTTAGGTATGTTTAATACTTTATAAGAATAAAAGTAGCTCCAATGAGACTTTTAATGCTGTAGTATTCAAAAAGTTTTAAATAGTAAAGATATATAGTTTTTCATTATAGAAAGTGGACGCAATGGACTGAAAGGAAAGCACATGGAGGAAGTATATCACCAAGAGCTTTAACCTAAGGTGCATCCAAACATCTAACACAGATTCAATTGAACAATAGCACACTGACAGTTGTGCTTTTTGTTTTTTGAGTTCAGTGAGTACCTCTGCTTGTTTTGCACTTAAGTCTCTCCTTCGAATAAAAAATATTGTTTTCAGGAAACAAATATTCTAAAGCCACCAATCGAAGATTATGTTAAGAAAATTATTAATTGCAGTTTGGACTAATATCCTATATCATCCAGCACAATTATAGCAAGCTCATACCAGCAACAGCCAGGAGGAGAATATCCTCCTGGATATGCAATGCCACCAGCAGTAGAGATATGGGTACTGTTAGGTATGTTTAATACTTTATAAGACATGGGTGTGGGTGTGGGTGTGGATCCGTATAAAAGTAGCTCTTTAATCAATGAAACTTGAAATTGAAGAAAATGGAATACCTTGTATATAAAAAATTCTATGTCAGTCTGTTTCCTTTTATCTCCTTCTGTTTTAAATAGTAAAGATATATAGTTTTATAACTCTATTTTTAGATATTTGAATTTTTAGGAATCGCAATGGACTGAACGGAAAGCACATGGAAGAAGTATATACACCAAGAGCTTTTTTAGGTATGTTTAATACTTTATAAGTATAAATCCAATGACATCTAACACAGATTTTTTCAATTGAACAATAGCACACTGACAGTTGTGCTTTTTTAGCACACTGACAGTTGTTTTTGTTTTTTGAGTTCGGTGAGTACCTCTGCTTGTTTTGCACTTAAGTCTCTCCTTTGAGTACAAAATTTTATTTGCAGGAAACAAATATTCTAAAGCCACCAATGCAGTTTGGACTAATATCCTATATCATCCAGCACAATTATAGCAAGCTCATAATGACCTTAAAGAAGAAACTTGCAGAACCTTCATCTGAGGGAAGTTTTGCCAAGTTCAGTTTAAGTGTGAGATTAAAGCCATCTCTTGGAGGATCAAGAATTTGTGCAACTACACCATATGCTGCTTTTATGGCTTCTAGCGCTCCAAGTGGAAGTCCACCAAAGAGGACAGTTTCTGGAGGTGGTATGGGCAATGATACTGAAAGAAGCAGGACATTTGGATTTTTCACTGAACCCTGCAGAATATGTTACGTACTAGTCAGCCAGATGTATCAATCTGTTCCATTTCCTAGGGAGATGACAGAATAAAATATGACCCTCTCAACTAAAATTTTCAAAATAATGATATATGTGTTAGATGGTTCTTTTATTTTTCTTTTGAGGGCAAAGAGTGGAATAAAATAACAAGAGAAATCATCAATGGACTGTTCTGATAATAACTCACCTGAATATGGTAACGGATATCATCAAATTCAACCCATTGGCAGTCCAGTTCAACTCCTTTCTCAAAACTGCAAAATAAGGATGTGCTGTCAGCATCTACTATAGATTATTCACATGATAATGCAATGCATCGGCTCTATTTGCAGTACATGGACTGTCAATTTGTTTGGAAGATTCATGAATCAGTAAACTAGGTATGTCATATTTTAAAACTTTTAGCATATTGGATATTGGATACACCAATTACCGAAAGAATAAGCTCAGAGCAATTGGACAAATCAAGTAACTAGCAATTTATGATATATTGTCAACCAGGAGGGGCTTCCATGACAAATAACTAAAACAGAAGAAAATAAAATTAAACTAATCAATTTTTATATCACAATTCACAACAGTTAATGCTTTAAGAATTAATCAAATTGAATATTTGTGGCTCTGCTGGCAGCATTTTTGGCTTGATTAGCTGATTCCACTGTAACTAATAAGTGTAGACAGTTCATGTTGATGCGCCTCCAGCTCCCTGGATTCAAAGGGAGTAATGCAACTCTCCAGACTGCTATGCAAAACCTAGATAAAGTTGAAACACTTCTGCACATTACACCCTTATGGTTCTTTATTTAGATAGTATTTCTGTGTTCACTGTCTAATGATCATCTATTTGGAAGGAAGGGGATACAAGGATTTTTTAAAGCAAATCAGAATCTGTAGTTATTATTAAGTACAGATGTTTATCCCAACTGTTTTTAGGTGTAACATGGCAATTGCAAATGATATAGAGGCCATGATAGGTTTTTTGAGCTCATTACACAATTTGTAATGGGGCTACCCCTTGTAAATTCCTCACAGTACCTTCTGGTTGCTGGACATTTAATACAATACCTCTTAATGATCATCTATGCACATTTTCTGCAGGCAATTTTCCATGAACGGGAAAGTAACTATTTCAGAAGGTATAATTTCTGATATGTTTGTTGATGCCATTTAATATGTGAAGAGTTACCTATCCTCTACAATTAGCAGAATGATGAGTTTTTTTGTGCTTGGAGTTTGGACAAATATAAACTAGCAAATATTGATGAATTAGAAAACCAAATGAAGAAGATTAGCATTTCTTGGACAACACCTATGATCCAAGATCATTACATGAACTTCTAAGAAGTGTTAAGATACATGGTTTATGTTCTCCTTTAGGGTACCTCCTTTTAACCTGGTGTGAAACAGTTTGCGCGCATCTCGATTATTCCATCGGGTACTCACTATTTCAAGTACTTGCACCGACACAGGTACCAAGTAATTCTACCTGCCAAGATTTAGGCAAGCCTTACATCAGTTGCCTCTACCTGTATTTAAAACCTGGTCTCACATGGTTTTTGTCCCACTCAATTGACCACTAGGTCACGTCTTTCAGTGTGAATAGATCCTATTGTTGCAAAGTATTAAATAAAATAAATATGTTCCCTCTCTAATAGCTAAGTGTCTTGGATGAGACTATTCTCACGATTCACCATAGTATCCTAAGGTTAAGTCTCACTGTCATCAATCAACCAGATAATTTCACGTGCTTCACCCAAAAAAAAAAAAAAAAAATAGGTTCGCACATGAGGGACCATGTTGCTGGCCTAAAATGAGAAATAAAATTGTTCCCACTCAAACTGTTTAAACATTTAAATGAGGTGGTTCACACAATTTATGATGGACCTTGTGCAAGGAAAGGAATGCCAAGCGTTTTGAAGGAAGATGCAGCTCAATTCAGAAGATCGAGATGAATTGCTTACTGTTATTTCATTTTTGGTGTAAAAATTGTTATGTACACTGATGCTCACTCTTTACTAGACATCACAGAATCCTTGTAAGATGAACAAGGATATGTTTTTGTTTTCTCGACTATGAAAAATTGCTATCAGCACAACCTTTCTGATGATGATTAATACCATGTTACCTTTCTCAAAAAGAATAGATTGTTATGATATTAGGTGTTCCTCACAGCTAACTTTTAGGATTGAGTTAGGCCCAAGGTCCATCTTGTTAATAGTATGGCATAGGATTTCTTACTAGCCTAAGTAAGCAAGGGAGAGAAATAACTAGCAATAGGCATTGAGATATTGTTAGTTCTAGCTGTTTCTTCTTTATATTGCTTTTTCTCCACGAGTTCATAATAAGAGAACTAACATCTCCATAGAATGTTGTTAACTGGATCAGATCCACCTTCTCATCAAATTAATAAATGAGGTTAAAACAGAAAATGGGTTGGTATTCCTCGACAACTAGGTAATAATTTTCTGCAAACCGTTCATCTACTGATATGTTAGTAATGTGATTTTGTACGCTACTATCACTTGTATATTGCATGTCTTTTTGTGTTTTTGCATAGTTTCAGCACATAAAGTTTCCCTTAGACAATGTGACAGATACGAGATAACGCAACTAAAAGAACAACGTACCCAGTGTACACAAGTGGGGTCTGGGGAGGACGGAGTGTACGCAAACCTTACCCCTACCTTGGGAGGTAGAGAGGTTGTTTCCGATAGACCCTCGGCCCAAAGAAAAGCAAACAAATGCAATCCGGAAAAAAAAAAAAAAGAAGTAAAGAAACAACAGAAAATAACATAAATCCGGCTGAAAAAAGGAACAATAACATAACTACCACAAAATCATACGATAATCGAAGTACAAGAAACACCAGATAATAATAGAAATCAAAGGCAAGAGTAATACTACAACTACAAGTATGGAAAGATAAGCGTGACAATGCCCAACTACCTACTAGCCTTCTAGCCTAACCCGTGTCCTCCATAACCCTCTATCTATGGTCATGTCCTCGGTGAGCTAGAACTGCACCATGTCCTGTCTAATCACCTCTCCCCTAATACTTCTTCGGCCTACCTCTACCTGGCCTAAAATTATCCATAGCCAACCTCTCAGATCTCCGCACTAGGGCATCCGTGCATCTCCTCTTCACATGCCCGAATCATCTCGGCCTTGCTTCCCTCATCTTGTCCTCCACCGAGGCCCACCCCACCTTGTCCCGAATGTCGCAACATCCTGATCTCTGCTACCTTCATCTTCTGAACGTGAGAGTTCTTCACTGGTCAACACTCCGCCCCATACAATATAGTCGGTCTAACCACCACCATGTAAAACTTGTCATTAAGTTTTGGTGGCAACTTTATAAAAATAGGTCACATGGACTTTGTATTTGCCTTGAAGCCTAGTCAAATGGGTATGCCATGAATATATGGATACTTCATATATATCCTTCAAAAAAACTAGACCTTGCTAAATATCCATGTAGCATAGGGGTTAACAACTGAAAGATTGCAACTTTATGCTTAAGATAGGAGCAACAACAAATGCTAATTCCAACAGATGCATATTAGTACTTCACCTTCGTAATCAAGCACATAAATTAACTAGAACTACACAGAAACATCAACCATACTAGCTGTAATTCAATGAAAAAGGTAAGAAAACAGCATGAATGTTAACATTACCATTCTCAAAAAAAAAAAAAAACATGAATGTAATCCACACTTCCCTAATTGACAATTTGACCCGCAAAAGTGTAGAGAACAAAAAAAAAAAAAAAAAAAAAAAAAGGGGGGGGGGGGGGGGAACTGAAAATGTAACAAATTCACCGATATACAAAATCCATGTAACATATATATATTAATAACTGAAAAATTGCAAATTTATGCTTGTAACAACAAATGCATTTAAGTACTTCACCTTCCTAATCAAGCACATAAATGACAACGAGCTCGAACTATGTGAAACATCAACCAAACTAGCTGTAATTCAATGGAAAGAAAGAAAAAAAAAAAAGAAAAAAATGTAATCCACACTTCCCTAATTGACAATTTGACCCGCAAAAGTATAGTAAATAAAGAAATAAAGCAAAAAACAGGGAAATATTTACATGTCCTTACGGAATATTCACCGATATACAAAATCCACGTAACATAGATGTTAATAACTGAAAGATTGCAGGTTTGTGCTTATAATAAGAGCAACAACAAATGCTAATTGCTAATTTCATAATCAAGCACAGAAATGAGCTAGAACAATACAGAATCATCAATCAAACTAACTGTAATTCAATCAATTCAAAGAAAAAACAGCAAAAATGTAATCCACACTTCCCTAATTAACAATTTGACCCGCAAAAGCAGAAATATTTACTCATGCCCTTATGAAATATTCACTCATATACAAAATCCATGTAACATAGATGTTAATAACTGAAAGATTGCAGCTTTATACTTATGATAAGAGTAAGAACAAATGTTAATTACTTCATCATCATAATCAAGCACAGAAATGAGCTACAACTGCTCAGAAACATCAACCATACTAGCTGTAATTCCAATCAAATTAAAAAAAAGAATCTTGAATGTAATCCACACTTCCCTAATTGACAATTTGACCCAGGATAAATGTAAAAAAAAAAGGGTAAAATTGAAAATGTGAAATGGGATTGAAGCTTACTTTTGGACACGATTGGACAAGATCTGAAGAAGATATCTAGAGGGAGATTGCAGTAATATCATCGATCTTTTTCTCAACAACAAATTCAAAAAAAAAAGTGTGTATAGTTTTGGGGTTCTTGAAAAATGAGACAAATTAGAAAGAGATTAAAAAGGGATAAAGAGAGACCAAATATTTAGAAGAATCTTGAATGGATCGTTGATCAAGTCTTGTTTAACTTTTTCAATTTTGTATTGTGAAGATACAGTCTTGGAAAAGTGAAGTAAGAATAATTGAATTAAATTACTGCATGTGGTTAGATTTGAGCTTTGGAGAAATGGGAGTCATTTTCATTTCATCTTTAACTAAAGTCTAGCGTTTGAGCATGACAATGATGAATAAAATTAAGAGTACTTTCCACAAAATAATCTTGAAATTAGATGGTGAACTTTTGAACCCACTTGACTTGACTCAACTTAACTTATTAGTACTCCCTCCATCCCAATCCAAGTTTCTAAGCCTTACTTTTTTACTAGACACGCAGTTTAAAAAATATATCATTTGAATGTTGTAGCTTTTTAAACTAATACTAATTATTAATTATTAAATATTATTAAATATAAAGTATCTTCTTAAACGCATAAAAAGGAAAGTAGAACAATTAAATTAGGACGGAGGAAGTATTAATTTTGCCAGTTTAATTTTTTTTGCTCCATCGGCAATTCTAACTTCGAATCTTGAAGATTTGCCTATAATAAGGCGGGATATAACACGGGTGTCAAAAGTTCAAAACCATTCATTTTCAAGATCAATGAATTTTAGTTTCTTGAATACATTATTGCATATCATTGGATTTGAGCTCTAAGAATGAAGTTATTTTTATTTCATCCTCAACTAAAGATTTCAGATTTGAGCCATGAGATATGGTGGTTGCGTTACGAAAAATTGATAGTTGTGTCTCAAAGAAACACTACATGACAAACAAAACAGAATTTTAAGCTTTCCGTCACCTGAGCTTATTACCAAAGTGAATCATGTTTTTCAGCTCTTACCCAGATTGACATATATTATATACTCCTTCTGTCTCAATTTATGTGATAGTTTTCGCTTCTCGAGATTCAAATTGGATGAACTTTGACCAACATTTTAAGATGTATTTTTTTACCAAATTGATATAAGAAAAAGTTGCAACTTATAGTGGTTCTTATGCTGTTTTCAAATATAAATATACAAATTTTCATCTTAAAATATTGTGTTAATTTAATTCAACTTAGTTTCAAAATTTAGTCAAATTGACTCTCAAAAAATAAAAAACAGCACATAAATTGGGACAGAGGGAGTACAATTTAAAAGATAGGTTACTTCTCCTATTTATCTTCTTTAACCCGGCCGCCTATTTCTTATTAGTTGATAAACTCGATTAAATTGGGACAGAGGGAGTATAATTTAAAGATAAGTTACTTCTCCTATTTATCTTATTTAACCCGATCGTCTATTTCTTATTCGTTGATAAACTCGATTTGATTGTGTTTGGAGCCCAATCGTAGCTAGAAAACTGGTTTTGTAAAATTTGTATTGTGAAAGTCAAATTAGAAAGGTAATCCACCATTACTGTACAAGCTTGAAGAAGTTAGTTTGAATTTTGAATCTGATTTCTTGTAAGAAATTTGAAGTGAGAGTTGTTAGACTTGTTGAAAATAGCCTAAAGAGGTTGTGTGTAAAATTTAATATCATTTGGTAGAGATTTGAATTGATTTAAATATAAATCGCAACTAAAAATCACAGAAGAAATTTATGTCCGTAGATAGTGTGTTATCATTTTTATACAAGCAAGGTAGGTATATTTTTATTCGCTATTATACATTTTTATATAAGGTAAATATATTATTTATATAATTGTTTAAATATTGTATAAGAGTACAAAAACAGTTGCAAAGAAATATATACTTTTTAAAATGTCCATAACATTAACCAATGAAAATTTTAGCCTAGTTGTCTTCATTTTACATTATTGAATTGTGTAATTACTATTATCTTAATAAACACTCTCAAAAAAAAGTAATGTGGTGCGATTTTATCATCTAAAACATGTACCTGCTCGACATGGTTCTAAACTATTTACTTTTTTAGATTGAATTTTCAAGCCAACAAATATATATATTCACATGATTTTTGTACTATGATATTTGATTGAACACGAAATTTAATTAATTTTATTGATATATCGTATTAGTAATGGGAAAAAAATCAAGATAGTGGTTTAATGGAGGAAGTATAATATGAATTGGAAATGAGAAGTAATATGTAAATTATGTTTTTGGAAAATTATATAAATTCAAAATGCGAAACGCACAACATATTACAAAAAATGTACACAACAACAACAACAATAGTCCCACCATGGCGGTCCAGAGAGTAGCAGATGTACGGACAACCCCCACCTTGAAAGGTAGGGCCGCACTATTCCAAAGACCCACTCAAGAGAAGAGAGGAAGACAAGAGGAAAACAAGACAAAAAAACAAGACAAAAAATGTACACATTACTATTATATATAGGCCAAACCCATCGGGAGACACCTGTGGTCGGCAAGATTTTTCACTTAAACACCTCAAATAAGCCTTGTACCTATTGAGCACCCAGACTACATTAAATTTGTTCCGATTAGGCACTTTTCGCTGACATGGCATGGTAAGTGTACCGTGAGAGAGGCTCTATTTAGCCAATTTTCATATTACTTTTCTCTTCTTCTTCCCCTTTTTCTCCCCGCCATTTCCGACCACCATTTCCTCCGGTTAGGAGAACCACCATTCTCGCACCCTGAGAAATGTCTCTCCAATTCTTCACTCCCTTCTTGCGTTTGGTGTGTTCTTGTTGGTCCCACCTTCGATTCCCCGACTTTTCAAAAAACATTTGAGATATTTTCAAAAAGTAATTACCTGTAGGTCTTCAATTGTGCTATTGAGTACTTGGAGAAGATAATTACTACAGATTATATATAGAAGCGATACCTGACCGTGGTTCCGAGACAGGACTAGGATGAAGTTTTTAGTGGACGGAAAAAATCTTCATCGCTGCGGTTGCGCATTCTTCTGTTCCAGAGGGTGCAGGTCCGGGAAGAAAAGGGGAAGGAGGGGTGCGATAGGTCGGGTGGGGTTTAGGAAACGTGGGGTGGGGTTTAGGAAATAAATATTTTTATTTATTTATTTGCTGAAAAATATTTTTTTACTTGTAATTTATTTTAAATTATTATTTATGCATCCAAATGCCACATGTCCTCTTTTAATTAGTCATCATGCCACGTCATCCGCGAGTGCATTACACACACTTAGTAATTTTAGCTGATTGTTAAAAAAGTGGATAATCGGAACAAATTTAATGTAGTCTGGGTGCTCAATAGGTACAAGGCTTATTTGAGGTGTTTAAGTGAAAAATCTTGCCGACCACAGATGTCTCCCGATGGGTTTGGCCTTATATATAAGCAAGGATATAGAGCTTTTATCGTCCTCACATACCACAATCCATTGGTGATAAAGCTGCCACGTGGGCTGTTGCTTGCTTTATCCCCTAAATGTTTACTTTTGTCATTGTTCCTTTCTTAAGACCCACAGGCCACATGGGCCTTTGTTATTGGTCAATATTGGAGTAGTAACTTTTTGTGACTTTTTTTGTTCCTTAATTATTTTTACTCTATCTCGAAATATCTTCCATGTTTCACTTCTCGAGGATCAAATTACATAAATTTTAACTAATAGATTTTTTTAAAAATCACTATATTGATATATTTTTTGTGTAATTTCGAATGTTGAATTAATCTAATTCAATTTAACTCTAAAATTAGTCAAATTACGTATTGGAAACGAAACGTGACAAATATTTTGAGACGGTATTATTTGTCCTATACGTTGTGGTTAAATTTTTTTTATTGTGTTAGATGATTCTAGAAGATGAAAACATAAGTACTTTTGTTAATACAGGTGAAAATAAAATACATTATTAAAATCTTAAATGAATTTAAGATAAGCACAAAATGGGTTTAAAGCAGGCCGGAGTTAGAGTATTGGCTATGAGTTTGGTCGGATCTTGAAATTTTGGTTTAAACTCTGCATTTGTTTTAAAAATTCATTGATTATGTATTGATTGTTAATTTAGAAACAAATAACTTAAAAGATTAGAATTGAGAATTCATAAACTTTAAATCCCGACTCCTCATCTGATTTGAAGTGAATAATTTCAACAATGAAAGTTAAAATGTTAAAGGAGTGAAATGAAAGTTTTGCTTCCATATATTACAAATTTACTTATTTGAAAGTTTAATTATTATGCAGTAAAAAAATGTAACTTAATTATATTTCTTTAATTACAATGTCTACTTTTATAGCTTGAATTTGGGCCCGGGCTTAGCACGGGTCTAGCATATTGAATTAATCTAATTCAATTTAGCTTTAAAAATTAGTCAAATTACCTCTTGGCAACGAAACGTGACAAATATTTGAGACAGTATTATTTGTCCTATACGTTTTGGTTAAAATTTTTTTTATTGTGTTAGATTATTCTAGAAGATGAAAACATAAGTCCTTTTGTTAATACAGGTGAAAATAAAATACATTATTAAAATCTTAAATGAGTTTAAGATAAGCACAAAATGGGTTTGAAGCAGGCCCTAGTTAGAGTGTTGGCTATGAGTTTGGTCGGATCCGAAAATTTTGGTTTAAACTCTGCATTTGTTTTAAAAATTCATTGATTATGTATGATTGTTACTTTAGAACCAAAAAACTTAAAAAATTAGAATTCAAAATTCATAAACTTTAAATCCTGACTCCTCATCTGATTTGAAGTAAATAATTTCAACAATGAAAGTTAAAATATTAACGGAGTGAAATGAAAGTTTTGCTTTCATATTTTACAAATTTACTTATTTGAAAGTTTAATTATTATGCAGTAAAAAAGTGTAACTTAATTATATATCTTTAATTACAATGTCTACTTTTATATCTTGAATAAGCACGGGCCTCATAAAACTAGTTAATAAAATAAAATGTGCCTCAATCAAATTATTCCCAGGTATTAAAACCGAATCAGCTCATCATTCATGCGTGTATGCATGTATTTGTGCATTAGTATACACAATATCCTTACCTCTAAACGGTACTTTCTTTTAAATGACGGTAGTCCGGATACTGTGCGTACCTCGATAACTTCACGGGGTACTGGGTAACTCTATCCATCAAAGCTTGAATTTTTTTTAATCCTATTTTGAATTTATTCTTGTTAAGTCGTCAGAAAGAAAACACATTTTTAATTACTAAACTATTTCTTCAACACGTCACATGTGTGAAAAAATCTTTTCCATCGGCTAAACATGTGATTTTTTTCCCCATAAATTGTAGCGATGAGACTTGAACCTACGACCTCTGCTTGATACCACGTTAAAGTATTACACATCCAATTCAAAACCTTAGGCTAATGACGGTGTAAACAAGAACTTTGTACATGGGGTTAGAGAAGAAAAAACAAACTTTTTTGACAAAAGTCTACTCAAATTATGTTTAATCACTGCATTCCAATACCATTAACCTTCTTATTAAGAAGCTCAATTATGTTTATACTTTGCATCTTAATGCCATGCCATACTTATACCTTCTTATTCAGATTCTTTGAAAGGTTAATTACTTTTTCATTAAAAATTGAAAAACAAGAATGTGAAATAATGAAATCAAAAACTACCCCTAAACTATGTTGCTCGGGCTGTCCAAAAGTATTATCGTCCAAATTACACTACTTTTGAAGGATCTGAACGCACCCGGTGGCATTTTTGAAGAGTCTAAACAACATAGCCCCAAGGTATATAATCTTCAGGCTAGACCTGCCTTGAGTTTCTGAATAGTCATGATATCAGTCTTGAAAGACTTAGCCAAAATGTTTTCAGGAATGCTGGTATTGTACACAGAGTTAGGAACAGAAACAGTGCCTGCATTTGCACTTCCAAAGGCAGATATAGCCCAAGCACAATTGTTAACATCACCATTGTACTGGTAGTGAACTAGCCCTTTAGGGAACACAAAAACATCTCCTGTTTGCAATGTTTGATTGAACATCTTGTTCGTGCTATCGATGAATCCCACTTGCAGCGTGCCTGACATGAGGAAAAGTAGCTCGGCTGCACGCGGATGAGTGTGGACAGGGTTAACAGAGCCTGCAGGATACTGAAGGATCGCGTAGGAAATGCTTTGTCCATTCAGGGCTGGAAACTCGGCCATGCTTGCCTTTGTCACCTTGAATTTATCCGGTGGTGGGGCCCCGACGAGGCCCCTCAGGCCTGAGTAAGTGAAGTAAGAAGCATCAACTGATGGAACCTCCAGTGGCATCACAAAATCTGTTAGGATATCAGGGTCACCAGCTGATGCCATTTGGAAAATGACTAGTGATATTGCATGTGCTAACAGGAGTATGCAGCTTGAAGTTTTTGATTCCATTTTTCCTCTGTTATGGTTTAAATGTTTAAATGATTTCTTCTTGGTTTAAATGTGCTAGGACTAAAGATTTCATAGCTATCTAAGGGACATATCAAACAAAGCATTGAGATTGAAATCTCCGATGAATTGCAGAAAGAAAAGGAATTCCCAATATAGGAAACTACTATAGAAATTTATTGTGTCAATTCAGGAAACAACACAAGTGCTCACCCTTTTCCAGCTCTGGCTTTCACTATGGACAAGAGAAAAGAGCTAACTTTTTCCTTTAGAAAATGGTTATGTTTTCGACTTTGGCCACCTTGTTTATATTACAAGATAAAAGAAATCCATAAAATAATAACTTGAAGCATATAGCTGATGAAACTTAAGGAATATTGAGGCGTTTTTTGAATTATATAATCTTCGGATGTGGTTTCCAGGTAGTTTCTGCAATAAAAAACAAAATATAAAAACATGTCAAGCTTAGTTAACATCAATTACCAACTGGCTTATCCTTCAGCAAATTTGGTTCCGGCTTTGGACTCTTATAAATTTGTGGTCGAATAGAACAAATCATCATCATCTTGCAATTTATCTGTACCCATTTACCTGCATTTCATAGCCTCCTGGAAAGAGCGCAAAATGGCCTCATTCGTCCTGAAGAGTGTCCTCTTTTTTGTAGCCGTCTTTTACATTTGTTTAATGGCTCAAGCTAGTGACCCAGATATCTTGTCTGACTTCATTGTTCCTGTAGGAAGCGCCATAGATGGGAACTTATTTACCTTCAATGGTACGCGTGGAATTTTTGGCAGCGTCATTGAAAAGTTCAAAGTGACAAAAGCTAGCAAGGCAGAGTTTCCTGTTTTGGATGGCCAGAGTGTTTCATTAGCAGTACTTCAATACCCGGGAGGAGGTGTCAACCCTCCCCACACCCACCCTCGTGCAGCTGAACTGTTATTCGTCGTTCAAGGTGGTCTCGAGGTTGGAGTTGTAGACACGACTAACAAGCTTTATACTCAGACTCTACAAGTTGGTGACTTGTTTGTGTTCCCTAAAGGACTAGTGCACTATCAGTATAATTCTGATTGGAATAAATCAGCTACAGCCGTTTCTGCTTTTGGTAGCGCGAATGCTGGAACTGTTTCACTTCCTACAACATTGTTTGATACAGGGATCGACGATCAGATTCTTGCCAAGTCCTTCAAGTCTGATATTGCTACTATACAGAAGATCAAGGCTGGTCTTTCCCCTTAGGCAATTTTCTGTATTAATTTTCACTACTCAGTACTATCATTTTAATTTATTTTATTTATTTTGTGCTTGTGAGTTTGTCTATGTTTTTGTACTCTTTGTTTATCAAGAATTCTGGTACAATTAAACCAGTATAAATGTTGGATCAGATCAACTCAATTTGATGAAATGAATGCTCGTAATAGTCTTTTATATTTATCCCATACTCCCTGATTTGTAGCCATTGAATCTCTCACTTGAATACAATACTGCTTACGGAGTATTACCTACCACTTATACAAGACTATTTTCGAGCATTCATTCAATCATTCAAGCAACGTATTTTACCGTTTCAGGAGATCGAATAAGAATTTCTTTCCATTTTATTATTCATTTATTTCGATTATTCTCAATTGCTTCACCTAGTCCACTTATTATTTTTTGTTGCTTCAAACTTAATATCTGTGATTACGAATAACTGGATTAATTTTGTTGCTATAGACCCCTTTCATATAAATTCAACTGGTTTTCCTAATAAATGAATTTTTGGGTAAACAAATTAAATTCATAAAAGGACTATTTAGTTATAAGTTTAATCAATTTAAATTATAATTTATAATAAAGTATAATTTACATAAATTATGGGTAAAACACCTAGGTAAAATATATTAATCTAATACGTTTTTATAGAGGAGGAATTAAAAATGGCAAGGACAAAATATAAATTGTGCAAGATTGAGTTTTAACTTTTAAAGATGAAGCTATCGTACAATTGGTCTATAGTAAAACGTTATCATGCAGTACAAGTAAAACTCAAATTCATCTATATATAATCCTATTGCATCACGAACTTCTTTTTATTAAGAATCCTTATCCTACGTAATTTTGGTGTGAAATTTCCCCTCTATAAATACCAAACTTCTCATTGGGTTTACAAGCACTCTGATTTTCTTCTTTGTTTCTGCTTTTACTATTGCGAGATTTTTCTATAATACAAAAAGAGATGGATCTTGATCTTACCCCAAGGTTGGCAAAGCAAGTTTATGGAGGAGATGGTGGTTCTTATCATGCATGGTGTCCTAATGAGCTTCCCATGTTGAAGGAAGGCAATGTAGGAGCTGCTAAGCTTTCTCTTTCCAAGAATGGTTTTGCTTTGCCGAAATACTCTGATTCAGCCAAGGTTGCCTATGTTCTTCAAGGTATTTTTTCTTCTTATGATCGTACTGGGGTGGTTTTCTTCTGATTAATGGAATTTCTTAGGGTAGGCAGTTGAGCGTTGTCTCACTTTTCAGGGGGATTAGGCTTGGTGGGAGTCTGGAGCACCGTGTAGTATTAGCCTTATTCATGTAGTTTCTTTCTTTTGAAATCTGTTAACATATGTTGTTTATTGTGTTTCGGTTATCGAACTATTTTGTTGTTGTTTGTTCCTTATTTTGTATGTTCTGTACTGCTTTCCTTATTAGTTGTCATGTTTTCTTGACTTGTCATGTTTTCTTGACTGTTGTATTTCCTTTTTCATAACTACTTTGATTTGCTGCACTTGAGCCGGGGTCTTTCAAAAACAGCCTCTCTACCTTGACGAGGTATGGTAAGGTTTACGTACACTCTACCCTCCCCAAACCCGACTTGTGGGATTACACTGGGTATGTTGTTGTTTATTGTTGTAATGGAATTTCTTCTATTTTTGTTGTTTTAGAAGTCTCTGTCTCCTACTTGGGTTTTAATGGTGCTTCTTGTTTATGAATCAAATATTTTGGGGTTTCTTATTTTGATTTGTAGGTTTTGTTGTGCTGTAGTTTATGGTCTAGGTATTGATCCATTTCTCCATCTAAGGGTTTGATCCTTTTTACTGAAAATGGTTGTTTTGGTTTTTGGTTTTTGATTGTGGCGTGAAATTTGTGTATTTCTATGTTGAGATTGTTAAGATCATACTACTTTGATTAGTTTATGGACTTAATTATACACACAAAACTGTGACCATTAGTATTGCACCTATAATCCTATTTTACTACCTGTACAACAAAACTGGAAGTTTCTATATACAAGGCTACTTTGTTGAAACGTTGATTCAGTGGTCTTCATAATTGGACATCTTGCTTTTTTGCTATATACATTGGGTATAGATCAGTTCATTTAGTAGCATTCTGAACATTTATATGAATATGCATCAGGTTGTGGAGTTGCTGGAATAGTTCTTCCAGAGAAAGAAGAGAAGGTGATAGCCATTAAGAAGGGAGATGCTATTGCCCTTCCTTTTGGTGTTGTCACATGGTGGTACAACAAAGACGACACTGAACTTGTGGTTCTCTTCCTTGGTGATACCAAAACTGCGCACAAGGCTGGTTCATTCACAGACATGTACTTGACTGGCTCCAATGGAATTTTCACTGGTTTTTCAACTGAATTTGTTAGCAGGGCATGGAATGTAGAAGAGAGTGTGGCTAAGACTCTAGTTAGCTCCCAGACTGCTAAGGGCATCGTGAAGCTCGACACTACCTTCCAAATGCCCGAGCCTAAGCAAGGTGACAGGGATGGCATGGTTCTCAACTGTGAGGAAGCACCCTTGGATGTCGATATCAAGGGTGGTGGAAAGGTGGTTGGTTTGAATACCAAGAACTTGCCTTTAGTCGGCGAAGTTGGACTTGGTGCTGATCTTGTCAGGTTGAGCGGAAGTGCTATGTGCTCTCCCGGTTTCTCGTGTGATTCAGCTCTTCAGGTCACTTACATTCTCAGAGGCAGTGGCCGAGTTCAGGTTGTTGGCGTTGATGGGAAGCGTGTTCTTGAAACGCACATCAAAGCTGGTTGTCTGTTCATCGTTCCGAGGTTCTTTGTTGTCTCCAAAATCGGCGATCCTGATGGCATGGAGTGGTTCTCTATCATCACTACCCCAAATCCAATGTTCACTCACTTGGCTGGAAGGACTTCAACATGGAAGGCTCTATCCCCACAAGTGCTCCAGGCGGCTTTCAACGTTTCACCAGATGTACAGAAGCAATTCAGCTCCAAGAGAACTGCCGAAGAGATTTTCTTCCCACCACCAAACTGATATATTCATCCACCATTCTTTTAAACTTAGTAATGAGAGAGTGGTAGTAGTTAGGATAGAGGTTAAGGAATTTTGTTTTAGATTTCCTTATGGTGCATGTTCGGAACAAGTATACTCTTCATTTTTCACATTAATATCCTAGTTTAATTGCTCTTTTTTGTGGTTGCCTTCTTGTTATCTTCAAAATTTCATTGGTTACATTACTGGTACTGGTTTCTCTTTAAGCTTTCTCTGCTTGTGATATTCTGCATCTTTTGTTTAATAGTAGCCATAATAGGATTCAAGAATAACCATCTACAGCATATCTATCATATCATCATCATCATACTCTACAGTTAATTTACCAAAATATCAGGTTCATCATACTATACAGTCTATCTTCTCATAGTTATTGCAGGTTATCAGGTGTATAAAAATTATTACTTGTAGTTATTTTAGTCTTTTATGTTTTGTTCCTTTCATCTTCCATAAAAAGAAATGGAAAATACAGTTACAACAAGGACACTTTTCAGGAGGAACAAGGCCATTTTTCGCTCTTTCCAGAAGGCTCTAAGATACAGGTAAATGGAAATAAATAAGTTGTAAGATGATGATAATTAGTTCTGTTTGACCACAAATTTATAGAAGTCCAAAGCCCGAACCAAATTTGCTGAAGGATAAGCAAATTGATATTAACTAGGCTTGATAAGTTTTTACTTTTTTTGTTTTTGATAGCAGAAACTACCTGGAAACAACATCTAACGGTTGTATAATTCGAAAAGTGGTCTCAATATTCCTTAGGTTTCATCAGTTATATGCTTCAAGATATTATTATATGGACTCCTTTATCTTGAAAACATAACCATTTTTTAAGGAAAAAAGTTAGCTTTATTCTCCTGTTTATTCTCCTGTCCATATTGAAAGCCAGAACTAGAAAACGGTGAGCAATTGTGTTGTTTCTTGAATTGACACAATAAATTTCTGGAGTAGTTTCCTATATTGGCAATTTTTTTTTTTTTGTTTCTGCAACTCATCGGATACTTCAATCTCAGTTCTTGTTTGATATGTCCCTTGTATAGCTATAAAATCTCTAGTCCTTGACACATTCTAAGTGAGAAGAAATCATTCAAACACTTAAAACCAAAACACAGAAACATGGAATCAAAAACTTCAAGCTGCATAGTTATTTTAGCTCTAGCAACATTACTAGTCATATTCCAAATGGCATCAGCTGGTGACCCTGATATCCTAACAGACTTTGTGATGCCACTTGAGGTTCCATCAGTTGACGCTTCTTACTTCACTTTCTCGGGCCTGAGGGGCCTCGTCCGGGCCCCACCACCGGATAAATTCAAGGCGACAAAGGCAAGCATGGCCGAGTTTCCAGCCCTAAACGGACAAAGCGTTTCATACGCAATCCTTCAGTACCCTGCAGGCTCTGTCAACCCTGTCCACACTCATCCACGTGCATCCGAGCTACTTTTCCTCATGTCAGGCACGCTGCAAGTGGGATTCATCGACAGCACGAACAAGATTTTTAATCAGACATTGCAAACAGGAGATGTTTTCGTGTTCCCTAAAGGGCTAGTTCACTACCAGTACAATGCTGATGTTAACAATTGTGCTTGGGCTATATCTGCCTTTGGAAGTGCAAATGCAGGCACTGTTTCTATTCCTAACTCTGTGTTCAATACCAGCATTCCTGATAACATTTTGGCCAAGTCTTTCAAGACTGATATCATGACCGTTCAGAAAATCAAGGCTGGTCTAGCCTGAAGATTATATACTTACCCTCTGTTTGGATGGTTGTTTCCCATGGTTCATTAATGTACAGTATGGTATGGTACAATATAGTGTTGTATTGTATCGTACTGTATTAATAAATACAATGTTTGGATAGACTGTATCGTTTGTTGTGGTTTAATAACATTTGTATTGTTTGGTTTAACTGTATGGTACTGTATAATAACTTGTAAGTTTACAAAAATACCCTTAGCTCTTAATTAGAAATTAGACAATATATATTAATAAAATTCAGGTAAAGAATAAAATAGGAACTTTAAAAAATAAGTAGCTAATGGCGGGGGGTGGTGGAGGGGTGGGTGGTTGTGGGATGAGGTTGGGGTAGTGGGTGGTTGTGGGGTATAGGTTGGGGGTAGTGGGTGGTTGTGGGATGAGGGGTAGTAGGTGGTGGGTGGGGTGAGTGGTTGTGGGGGTGGGTGGTGAGTGATAGTGGGTGGTTGTGGGATAAGGGTGGAGTGGGGGTAGTGGGTGGTAGGGTGGGGTGGGGGTGAGTTAGGGTGGGGGTGGGTAGTGGATGAGGGGTAGTGGGTGGTTTAGTGGTGTCATAAAGTGCCTGGTTAAAAGGTGGAATGTTACTCCACTTCCTACGGGACCACTAATTACTCATTTATTTTGTGGAAGAATGTGGTAATAATATTCTTGTAACTCTTTTCTCCATTAACTCAATATTCATGGAGTGCATACCAAATAATAATTCTTCCATTTATCTACGCCTTTACTACCCTATTCATATCAAATTAATTCGGGTTTCAGTCATCCTTAACTTGTGGGGTAGAGAGAAAAATATATACTTTGGAGAGTTAATAGTGGGAAAATAAAGAGTTTATTAGTTGAAGGAAGGTGTTCTTTTTTTGGTGGAGCTTTGGACTCGACATCTTGTCCGAGTTTTGTTAGCATTGTACTGGGTGATAATGGGAACAAGTCAAAAAGATACGTAGATTTGTGGAGCCGGGCTTGAATCTCCTTAAAGAGAGCGAGATATCGCGCTTTTCAGTCGAAGATATTTTTATTTCTTCATTTTATTTTTTCAATTGTAATTGTAATTTCATTGTAATATCACCAACAATGGGAAAATGAAATACGTAACCACGAAAAAATCACCAAATCCGTGAATTTTCAAACGCCCTGAATATAATTCGAAAATTCGAAAATTCAAAAATAATTTATTTTATTTATTAATTCACAATAATTCAAAGGTAAGGGTAAGGTTTGCATACATCCTACTCTTTTCGGACCTCACTTGTAGAATTACTGTTTGGGTATGTTATTGTTGTTGAGTTAATCCACAAAATTTTGACCTAGGTAGATTCATGAATTTCATTGAATTGTTCCTTCTCAAAATATTTTATGGGATTAATTATCTAATTCCACCTCTACACCTAATTAAACTAACAATATCCAAAAAGTCTTTTTTTTTTTTTTTTTTGGTTTTTTACCTGGCAATTCGTATACATATTGGGATTTCGGAGCTATATGCATAAGGCTTATTAAAAAAGATGTGTTTCATCCGTGTTTTTTTCATATCCATTATTTAAGCTCAAAATATACTAATTAAAATGGACGCATATCTTGCCATTCAATTACAAACCTTAGCGGTCAGTACCCAAAAGTCGATTTCATGTAAAAGAATATGAAGCCACGTCGTTAGTATATGTTTTTGAGTGGTGGACCAATGATGATGAGTACACGAAAAAAGGCTGGAAATAGGATTAAAGCTATGTTTCCATGAAGTCTATTTCATATATTCTCATAAGAATATCAAGCCAAATCAGTTGCCACTTATAGGTCCCATTAATTTGGTAGACCAATGAGAAGAATATGTTGTTGGGCTCATTCGCGCACAAATTTCGTGCGTGAAAGGCCAAACTTTCTTGATTTGCTTTCATGCACTAAATTAGTGCGTGAAACCTACTTATGTTTTTTTTTTTTTTGTGTTAGTTTGGTTCAACTTTTTTTTTTTTTTGTCCTACAAAAGTCACGGATTCCTAAAAAATGGAACAACTTCGATACATGTTGCTGAAGTTCAGAGCTTTGCAAGTGAAACTGATAGTAAATGTTCAAATTCCACTATAAGTTTTCTAGAGTTTTTTGTGCTTTAACTAAGGTATTTTCCTTAAAATTTTATTTTCATATTAATATGGCTAGACACTATATAATTTTGAAACACTAGCTAAAACTTAATTACGACCCAAAAAAATGATTATTTGTCAATTTCTCCCCATTACATGTTTAATTGTATCAAGTACTTCTCATACGGAGCTTAGATATACATATAAAAACTATCAAAATTTCGCAAAATATAATTTTGAAGTCGTAATTCTAAAAGTGTAATAAATGATAAAATCATAAAGATTTGAACTAATCAAATTGAAATCCTAAATTCACTGCGCAATATCATGTGACCCACAAAAAGTTCGTTATTTGTTACCTTCAAAACACATAAAGAGACCAACAAAAATCGTATAAAAAGGAAACAACTCACGTTAAAGTAAGCATTTGATTTTCTTTACTCTGAAGTATACCCCCATTATAAAAGCTGAAAAAGAAAAAAGCTGCGAATAATATATTTTACTATTTATTTTAGTATTAAGGTCGAAGAAAAATTCGAAACAATTAAAGGATGAAGTTGCCATTACTGATAGTTATTCTCCTCCTTAGCCATCTTCTTCAAGTTTTCTCCTTGTCCTCTCGATTTCTCCTTCATTCAGGTAAATTTTATTATTTTGTTAGCTATTTCTTGTCTATATTGTTATGATTTTTTTTCTTGATCCGAGTAAACTGTATTTGTGTAATTTCTCTTCCTTAAACATGTCGTCATGAGGGTGAATTAGAGAACATACTAATTACCACCAAATTAAAAGATATGGTGGGCTGGATTAGAACCGAGATCACTTCCCTAAATCAAAGGTCTCGGATTTGAGTCCTAGAAATAGAGAAATTAGTGTTTCCTCCTTAAATGAGCTTATGTTTCAGATTAGTCTGGCTTAACCTCCCCCCCCCCCCCCCCCCCCGGGTCCCACCTCCATACACACACCCCAAACGAAAAAAAGCTACTACTACTTAATTTGAATGTGATTTATTAATTTTCTTGCTAGTTATAACTTTCAAGTTTAAAGAATCACATTGTCATGAGTTCTAATAAAGTAAAAAAAATTACCAACCACTGAAACAAATACTCCCTGCATCTTAATCATATAGTGCCATTTTTACGTTTCATTTCAATTAATAAGATAATTTATAGCTACACAAATATCTATTGTTTATTTTTTATCACAAATTTTAAAAGTTTTTTTTAAAATTCATCTCCAGTCAAACAATATCCACTAATATAGGAGGCAGGGAGTACTAGTTTTCATACCCTACCAGTTTCAATAACAAGACACTTAATTTAAGATGAAAAATGTTTCAGACATTAAGGTTTTAAATTCTAAATTTAATTTCTTATGTTTCAATTTATGTGGTAATTTGAATAAATGTGGAGTTTAAAAAGAAAAAAGGAGTTCTAAATTTTGTAATCATGAACATGCCATTATACTTGTGTGATTATATGACTTTTGAAACTTTTAGTCCTAAACATTTCATAACATCTATCAAACCCCTGTAGACAATGAAGTTGTGACGATCGATAAACGTGGAGGCGCCGCAGCCAGTGGACACGGTAGTGCCCACGGCGGCTCCTCAGGAGGACGAGCATCGGGGGGACGCGGCGGCAGGGGTTCTAGAAAGTCACCTGAGACTGGCAATGCAGGTAATAATATTCCAGTGTATGCAGGTGCAGCAGGAGCAGCAGCAGCTATGAACCATCACAATTACAACAGACACAATCGTAATGTTGGGACTACCCTCAACTGCATTTGTTTTTCTTCCTTGTTTTTTATCATCTGCAGTATACTTGTTATGATGTTGTAATTATATGGTACCCCTTTGAAAGTAGCGTTTGTAATTAAATCATGTTAATATGAGAGTCCAAGGCGAAAAAGGGAATGTAATTAATGTTAATACTGTTATTGTGCAATGGGGTTGCATTAGTTGGTTTGATAATTTGCTCTTTCAAGAGGAATATTTTGTTGAAGGAACTTTGAAGTGTCTTTTAACTGTTAAGTCTCTCACGCCGATTGAGAAATTTAAGGATTTTCTCGTTATATGGTCTTGAGTAATTCTTAGTTTCTCACTTCATAAGCTTGTTTCAATGGTCGAGTTAGGCCTTAGGTCTAACTTTTTAATGTGTTATCAAAATCAAATTTATCCTTATTTTTTATTTACCCCAATATTGGAGTACTCCTATGTTATGTTTTATTCGTGATCCAGATGTCCAACTTTGAATGTGCAAGAAGAGGATGTTAGCAGTGGTGGTGTTGGGAATTTATACAAGACTGTTCGGACAAAATTCTAGAATTATATGAACCTATGACTTACAATAACTTTAGAAACTCCTTGATTGCTACAATAGATTTTTTTTCTTCACGTCAAGGCAACTCAACAGTCTACATATAACTAAAAAAGAAAAAACATTTTCACGCTATTTACAACAATATACATAGTGTAATCTCACAAGTGGGGTCTAGGGAGGGTAGGGTGTCGCCAACCTTACCCCTACGTTGGTAGAGAAGTTATTTCTGATCCTCTCTATTTTGCTCGGTATAATTTTTCAACGAACCCTTCCTTCTACTTAGTTCGGCCATTGGGTGTTAGATATCTCATATTATTTGAGATGAGAAATTGAATTGTTGTATTTTCTTATAATTCTAAAAAAATACTCACTTCACGATGTAACTTTTAAAATTAAGTTAGCCATATAACAATCAAAAAACTAAACTTTCATTTTGCAAGTGCAATAACAGTGTGATACCTTTTGTGATATATTTAAAGAAAATTAAAGTTATTCAAAATGAGGGGTTTTATATCATGTTTGACCATTATAGTTTGATGTAGAAAGATGATATCATTAATGGGAAGAAGTGGATAGGTGAGGATAAGTCATGAAAATGCTACCATCACTATGACTACCTAGCCCCAATATACCACCAAAGATTATTGATAGGGTGATAAATACCATTTTATTTTAAATTAAATTTTCAAATTTGAGCTCTAAAATGCTACCAGCACTGTAACTAGCTAGCCAATTGAACACCAAAGATTATTGATCAGGTGATAACTAACTTTTTATTCTAATTAGAGATTTCGAATTTGAGCTCTGAAACGGAGTCGTTATTAATATCCCATACCGTCATATTAAAAAGTTTCAACGCAAAATTAAATTAATCAGATCTCAAAACGAGCATCAAATACGAATGGAAACCAAAGCGGAAAAAGAAAAAGAAAAAGAAAAAAAGGCTAGCCCCAATATGCCTCATGCTTCATGATTACACTATCCCACCCTGAGTTACCCTACTGTATCCCCACTATATTTCATACTTACTTTTTGGCCATATTAAATGGAACCCGACACTTTTGTAACCCAAAAAAAAAATCATTTGAAACAAAACTAACCCATTAAAAAAAAAGGAACTAAACTAGGCTTCACGCACAGAATCTGTGCGTGAA
Organism: Lycium ferocissimum; assembly: GCF_029784015.1. Taxonomy (NCBI): domain Eukaryota; kingdom Viridiplantae; phylum Streptophyta; class Magnoliopsida; order Solanales; family Solanaceae; genus Lycium; species Lycium ferocissimum. The sequence continues at coordinate 48,480,027 of NC_081348.1, read as the reverse complement.
ACCCCTAACAAAAACCCTCCCATTTCCAACATACTCTTCTCTTTCATTTCCTCCATTTTCACCCTTTCAACACACTTTTGCACTACCAAAAACATGTCTCAAAATTTTGAAACTTCAAAGTTTGCTATACAACCCTACATTTGTGAATGCAGTTATTACTGTAAACTAAAAACATCAAATACCCAAGATAATCTGGGTCACCATTTTTAGCATTGTAAAGTGCCCGAAGTAAGTGTTTTTACATTTTTTAGTTTTTTTTTTCACGTTATACATATATTTTACTTTAAAAAACTGATTTTGTTGTAATGTTTATAGGATATGGGCGGTTGCAAACACTTTCGGTGGGAAGATAGCATTCACGTGGATAAAATGGTGGCGGCGAAGTTTAAAAATTCACTTTTTGATAGAGATACCACGACTTCACGTATCTCTAGAGATACCGTTAAGTTGGACTCGCAATTTAAGCTTGTGGAAGCTGAAGAAAAAAATTGAACTTTTGGAGGTCTTGTTCACCGGTTCTGAAAAAAAACGAATTTTGCTGAAGGCTAAACTTAGAGAGGCTCAACACGAGAAAATAGCTTTGAAAGAAAAACTTAAATTATGGAAGATTATTTATGCTATCTTATTGTTGTTCATTATTTGTATGTATTTTGTTTATTAAGTTTAATATTTCTATGGATTATGTTTTTTACTAGTTGTACATTTTCCCCTATAATGTAATCCGCACCCTTTATATACTAATTTATTTGTGTTTCTTTGTTAAATTGTCAATTAATAATAGACTTTAACAATAAACTTTGAAGAATTAACATGCCAAACTAATTCAAATTTATGACTTCATCATAAAATATAAATACAAATTAACGGCCTTAGTCCGAAACTTAAATAACCCATAATCTAAGACAGTAAGCCTAAATAGACCCTAATCGTCATTAGAATAGAAGTCCTCAATATCGTCCTCAGAACGATATTGGCGGTCTCTTAACACACATCTTTTTTCAGGAGATGTTAGTTCTCTACCGGTTGATGATGCTTATTCTTCGGCCAACTTTAGCATGTAAAATCTACAACTTCTTGCCAGCATTCTATTGTTTTCTTTTCTAATCCTTTGTATGGAAAGCTCGCAAGTTGCCGGACCTACTCGAGGCATGGTTATTGAGTACCTTGTTGGGATTAGAGCGTTGAGATTTTTCAAGTCACGAACAAGACGTTCTGATTCGACAATCTGATGTGACCATTCTCGGCGTAAACCGCAATAATATTCTCACAGATCTGAATATTTCACACTGTAGAAATCATCATTACGCTCTATAAGAAGGTGGAAATTTAGCTCGTCTAGTTTGAAATCACTGGTATCACTCGAAAAACTACTATGACTTGAACTCTCATCATCACTGCTATTTGGTTCTTTTGGAAGGAGTAAAGACCAAGCTGAGTTTCTACTACTCGACATTGAATACGTTGTAGTCTAATAACAAAAAAAGGGCTACTTATATAGTTGCAAACCCCCAAGTACCCTCGGGGGGGGGGGGTCTTTATGACCCTACCTACTTACCTTATTATAAGAAAAATATTAATCTTCATCGGACATTTCACAATCCAAATCCCACTTGGATCTAAATCTTGCGCTATCATGTATACCATATTCTACCCTATGGTAACGTATTTGCATCCGATTGTTGTCTTCACGAAAACGATTAAGAGCAAAATTAAACTCTTGTGGAGTTCCGTGTGGCATTGACATAACACGTTTTTTTGGGCGTTTAAGCCGTACTGAAGCTAACTTTTGCTCCAGTGCTTCAGCCTCCCTAACACGCCAATTCCACTCCTCTCTCATTGTTTTATTGTATTCTCGACTGAATCTTTTGTTAGGGTTATTTGAGTAATGAAAATCATCATCATCTAGTTCTCATGTCCTACCCATTGCTTCAAATATGTTTGTTGGGGTAAAACATGTAATAGAATCAAGATTACCAAATTGGGTGTAGAATGTCATGATAACTCGTTTTAAAGTGAACACTAGTTGTTTGTCAATCACGTTATATATAGTACTGCATTTTTTGACCGTTTATTTGAATTTAATTCATATTACGCAATGTTTCAATGCGCAATAGAACATGATTTGACAACACATCATGCATGTCAATTTCAGCTTTTTTATGACACGTAAAGGACCGATTTGACAATACAATGCTGCATTTTTGACCGTTTATTTGAATTTAATTCATATTACGCAATGTTTCAATGCGCAATAGAACATGATTTGACAACACATCATGCATGCCAATTTCAGCTTTTTTGTGACACGTAAAGAACTGATTTGACAATACAATGATGCATTTTTTGACCGTTTATTTGAATTTAATTCATATTACGCAATGTTTCAATGCGCAATAGAATATGATTTGACAACACATCATGCATGCCAATTTCAGCTTTTTTATGACACGTAAAGGATCGATTTGACAATACAATGCTACATTTTTTGACCGTTCATGTTAAATAAAAGACCAAACGTTCATGTTAAATGTCCACTTGAAATGTCTTATGAATCACTAGTCACTTACATATATGAAAAAAATGAAGGTTAGTACAGATGAGTATGAAATCTCTATAACAGGCAGATATCTACAATCAGTTTCCAATGGTATAGTCCTTTATGGTAGGCATTATATCAATGATGATGATTCTTTGAGGGATTATTTGAATACGCCAGAAGAATTAAAACATTTAGTCGCCCTTAATGTTCTTGAGATGTATGTTGAAAAGATACTTCGAGAGGTCCTGCAAGAACAGCCCAATCAAGCTAACACGTATGGAGATTTTAGTTCTTACGGGGGTATTTTTAGTGGCCAGATGCCGCTAGAAAATCTTACCCAACAATTAAATCAAACTTGGTAAATATGCATTCTTATATTATTATTTTGTCCAAAGAGCATGTGTTTATTGTATGTATTAGTAAATAATCATTTTTAAATCTTTGTAGGGGTTATAGACCTGATACGAGTAATATTGGGCAATCATCTCAATTTAGTGGAGCAACTCATTATTATCAAAACTCTCAGTTCAGTGGAGCTGATTATTATAATAATTCTCAATTCAGTGGAGCTGATTATTATAATAATTCTCAGTTCGTGCAGTGATTATTATCAAAACTCGCCAATGGTACCAACTGTGCATGAAAGGCGCCCTCTCGGTTGGTGGAGTTGATCATTCTCCACACCATGCTCATTATCAATATGTGTAGGTTCATCACCTTGATGTTAAATAATTAATATATATATATATATATATATATATATATATATATATATATATATATATATATATATATATTTGAATTTGGAATTTATCATATGCTTTTTATCGTGTAGGAGGAGGTCTTTCTTAGATGGCGCCTCGATTGTCCAAGTTATGTGGATACATCGAGTGATGGCGATGAACCACGAATAATGCGGTAGGTAACGATGATGAAGATAGTGAAGGGGATGAAGAAGATACATATTTTAGTCCTCAGAAGCAACCAGAACTAACTCACCACCATGTACCACCTCCGATGGTGGAAAACCCAATTCTCGATGTACCCAATGCAAAGGCATTCCGACTATATTCCATATCTTGACAGTCTCAAGGTCGTGAGGATGCATTTGTCTTCACAAGAGATGATGATCAAAGTCGCCAAAAAACGTGGATTGAACCAAAAAATCCTATGACTGATGAATGTGTCCTTGTAAAGAGAATGCAGTCCACATCAAAAAAAATATTACAACAGGCTGTCGGAATGTATTGTATAAAGGATATGAGGGAGTTTAAAGGGAGTTTAAGGTTGATGACTCAAACAAATCGGTATGGAGGCTGATTTGTAAGCGACATACTCAAAGTCGTCGGTGGTTGCTTCGGGAATTGCTAAGCCCTACGGTCGTGGGAAATCACAAAATTCCACCCAAAGCACACTTGTGATATGGGACAAAGTAGAGCAGATCATTTTAATTTAGATATAAACATGATTGCTCAGCTATTACTTAAATACATTGAGGAAACTCCAAAGTAACTTATCTGACCATTTACAATATATATCTTATAGCAATTAAAATATCATTGCTAAATGTTGTTTGTTTAAACTTATGCAGGATGCCTATCAAAACTTGTATTAGGATGGTCCACTCAAAATATGGTAAAATCATAAGCAAGAGAAAGGGATTTCCAGGCGTAGACATGCTTTTGAGATGATCTTTGGAACTTGGGAATCCTCTTTCGGGCGTTGCGGGGTATATGGCGCTCTAAAACATGTTAATCCGGCACCGTTGTACAAAGGGGCTTTTAGAGGGCGAAATTTTCGACTTCATCTTTTGGGCATTCAAACTAAGTATTGATGGTTTTGCTCACCGCTCGAATGTGATATCGATAGATGGGATGCATGTATATGGCCGATATGACATTAAGCTCCTAATCGCAAAGTAGGTATGGATGCCAATCGGTCAATATTCCCTCTTGCTTTCGCAATTGCCGCCAACGAGAGCAACGAGACATGGGGGATGTTCTTGACTCATCTACAAACTCATGTTGTTAAGGGTCATCAGGGCATATGTGTCCAATCGGATCGTCATAAAGGCATATTACACAATATGCGTACTCTGGAAGGGTGGCAGCCTCTACATGCTTACCATCGATATTGTTTAAGGCACTTAAAGTCTAATTTGCAAATAAATTTTGGAAATGGCACTGTAAACAAATTGATGTGGGGTCGCGACGCAAAGATCAACAAAGAAAATGGGCCGCAAAAAATGGAGTCACAAAAGGAAGTGAGAAGAGGCATATGTTTGGTTGATGAAATTAGAAGTTGAAAAATGGACGCTTTATGCTGATGGAGGAAGGAGATGGGGCATGCTCACAACGAACAGCTCGGAGTCTTTCAATGGACTTCTCAAATCTACTCGAGGACTACCTATCACCGCAATGGTAAGACTAACTTTCAGGCAGGTCGTGGAGCGATTTGCGGATAGACAAGGCAGGCCAGAGCTATATTAGCCGAGGACGGAACATGGATGCCAAAGCCTTATAAAAAGATGGAGCACCATAGAAGAAAGGCAGAGGGTCACCAAATGACCGAGCATGACGTCGCTCAACGAGTGTATGAAGTTAGAACGGGTTATTGCGACGGCAAAGGAGGAAATAAACATATGGTTACTGAGCGTACAAAATCATGCACTTGTGGTAAGTGGCAAACGTACCACATGCCATGTTCTCATGCAGTCAAGTGTTTGAGAGAATGGCCAGAAATGTAACTGATTATGTGGTGGAGGAATATAAGGTCGTAAAATACCTTAAAGCATATTCCGCCACTTCCGTCCCTTGGTGATCAAGCTTATTGGCCACCCGTGCCGTTTTCTATGATTGCGAACAAGAACCATACCCGTAAATTGGGAAAAAACAAGCTAACCCGTTATCACAATCAAATGGATGTTAGCGAAAAGACTTACTCTCACAAGTGCTCGATATGTAAGCAATTTGGGCATGATAAGCGCTTATGTGGGCAAAACTCCCGTGGTGGCAGCACATCTGCAAGTAGAAGAGTGTCTAGAACTTGATTTTTTTTTTTAAGTCTATTATAATTTAGTGATATATTTCGTTGCTAATAGAATGAAATATTTTTTAATTATTATGAACCTCTCGTATTGGATGAATTTTTTTAAAATATTATATTTATTTTTGCACATTCAAAAGGTGCGGATTACACAATACAATAACAAAATAAAAAAGACAAAAGAAAAAAATAACCTAATACAAAGCAAAGTAATTTTTTCTTTTCTATCTTTCTTGAACCAAAAAAGTACTTTCATATCTTTGGGAGTAAAACAAAAGAGATTAATCAAAACCCTATAAAATATGACACTTAAACCTAAATATAACAAGTTTTCAAACTTACTTTGGAGCACTTTACAATCCCTAAAACGATGATCCAAATGTATATGTATACTTGATGTAATGAGCCGATATTATTGTACACTAAAAAAAAAAATGAAGTTCTATATAAAATATTTATATTCCGGTGTTTTGAAACGTGACTAATCTTCGGTCAAAGTACGAAAAAAATCTTAATTTTGAGTTTGATTTCCAAAGAATAAAGGTTGGGGTCGGGGGGGAAGGGGTTTCACGCACAGATTTTGTGATGAAGCCTAGTTTGGTTCCTTTTTTTTTTTTAATGGGTTAGTTTGGTTCCAATTTTTTTTTTTTTTTTTTTTTGACTTACAAAAGTGCCGGGTCCTATTAAATGAGTAGTATTTTTTTACTTTGTCGTTCATTCTACTCTATCCTCTTTGCCACATTAATCATTCATTCTTCTCCATTCACATTCCAAGCTATTCTTTGTAAATTTTGTTGTTATCACAAGTTAAATTTTCATAATGATAATACTCCCTCCATTTAAATTTAAATTTAAATTTAAGTGTCTTAGTTACATTAGGCAAAAAGTTTAAGAAATAAAAAGAGACTTTTGAATCTTATGATCCTAAATTAAAAATGTATATAATGTACTAAAATGTTCTTTGAATCTTATAGTTATAAACTTGTCAGGTAGGATGTTTGGTTTGTTAACTTACTAAATACAGAAAGAGACACTCATTTTTAAACAGATCAAAAAGAAAATTATGACACTTAATTGAGATGGAGGGAGTAGTATTTTAATTTAGTAACTATATTAGTTCACTTTCCTAATAACAGTAGTTTTTCATTAAACCACCAAATTAAGCTAGATTCATCTCAAGCAACAAGCAGAGGAGCCATTTTTTCTCTCCTCTATTTTCTTCTTACTAGTCTTTATAACAAATTAACAAGTAATCCCTCCATTTCAAAAGAAAATAGGATGTTTTAGCCTCTAAAAGTTGATTCAAAATAATGGATACTCTCATTTCGAAATAAATAATTTTTTGGAATTTGACACACCCTTTAAGAAAATTAATTCAATACAGTAATCAAAGGGTCATTTTACAATCTTACTCTTTGACAATTAGTGCAATTCATGCAATTGAAAAATACTCTCTATTTAGTACTCCCTCTGGATCAAAAAGAGTGTCCATTTACCATTTTTTATTTTGTTCAAAAATAGTGTTCACTTACCAAATCAAGAAACAATTAACCTTATTCTTCCAAAATTGCCCCTTTTAAGTATTAAGTGATCAAATCCTAATACCTAATTAATTAAGAGTAGTTTAGTCAAATTATCTATTTTTATCTAGAACTTAATATTTTCTTAAGGGGTGTGTAAATGCCTAAGTGGATATTCTTTTTTATCCGGAGGGAGTACTATATTCCTAGAAAATTTAAAAATAATTGAAAAAATCATTTGAGAGAAGAGTAATTCTGGAAAAAAAAGATTACTACCTCCTTCAACTTTAAACAATTTATTTATTTTGATCCATAGAAAAAGCTCCAAAAATTCATTTATTTTAGACCGGAGGGAGTATCTCATAAGGCCAAGAAAGTATTTAACTTTTTTTTTTCAATTTTTCCTTTAATACATTCCTAATCTCTATGATAATTATGTCAACCTAAAAAAGAAAAGAAATTCATAATTAAGAGTATTTTTATTAAAATCCCTTTTAATTTTTAGAAATAAGTAAATCTTTTAATTCATGTTTCCAAACCTAAAACATCAAATACTTTGGCCTGGAGTATTTTTCCAATACAAACAATTCTAACGAGTTTGGAACCAAAATGACCCAAAAAAAGAGAGCAAATAAATCAAAATACCCCAACCACAAAAACTGGTACCAAAGTATCTTTAATGAAGTAAATTACTGTGTTAAAGGACTTAACTGTAATGGCACGGTTAAGTCCAATAGCGCAGTAATTTACTACGCTATTCTGCTTCCTCTTTTTTTTTCTTTTTTTTTTTGCTTTTTTTTTTTGGTTAATTACTCTATTTCTTCTACATTTTTCACACTTTTTACGTACTTTAGCCTTAGATTAATCATGCTTCGAGACTCCGTAACTTCAATAATTTATATAGAATCTGACTTATTTTTGTGCAATTAATAAGGTAGGCTCAATACATTAAGGATACACAAAACTTCGGATTGCCGTTTAGTGGTTGAAAAGTGCTCGAAGTAAGTTTTTGTTTGAAAACTTGTTGTCATTAGCTTTAAGTTATTTATTTTTTAGAGTTTAGATTTAAGCATGTTATTTTTTAGTCAAAATTGCATCATTCATACCAATCTCAAAATAATTAAATTGCATCATTCATAATAATATGAAAATACTTAAACTAGTTCATTAATAACAAACCGAAACTAGTTAAAATAGATTCATCAAAGAAAGAAAAAAATTAAAATAGATTCATCAATAAAAAAATTAAAATAGATTCATCAATAAAAAAATTAAAATAGATTCATCAATTCATGCCCTTGACTAGATGTTTCGCCACCGCGAGATGTGCCACCACGTGAGATCTGCCGCCACCACGAAAGTTTCTTCCGCCACGAGAGGTACTTCCACCACGAGATGTACTTTGACCACCATGTCGTAAGGGACACTTACGCTTATCATGACCAACATTATTGCAAAATGAGCATTTTCGAGTGTATCTCCTGGTGGAACATCCATTTCATTATAATACGGGAGTATGCTCGCTGTTTCAATTTACGAATAAATGCTTTATTAGGAACCATCGAAAATGGCTTCGGTGGCCAATAACTCTCATTACCAAGTGGGTAGAACCTTTCGGCATACGTTTTTGCATAATTTTCCACTGTAAATTTCTTAGCCACGTATTGCGAGGCGTTCTTTCTCATTGTGATAAAACAATTGAAGGCATGAGAACATGGCATGTGGTATGATTGCCACTTGCCAGATGTGCATGTTCTTGGTATCTCACAAATTGTGTGAACGTTACCTCCACCACCTTGGTGCACAAACTTGTTGTGAGTTCAAATATACGCTTTGCATGGCACTATCCTGTCGTGTTGCTGACACTTAAATTTGTGATACTCGAACAATTGTGTTGGTTTTGGCATCCATTTTAGACCGTCTGCATCAATTCCTTTGACTGCCTTTGATTGAATCACGAACCGCTCCACAACCTGCATAAAAGTCATTCTAACTATTGCGGTAACGGGTAGTCCCCGTGCAGATTTCAATAAGCCATTGAATTACTCAGCGCTGTTTGTTATTAGCATCCCCATCTCCTACCTTCATCCTGTCCATTTGTCTTTTTCTAATTTATTCAACCAGTGGTAGGCCTCCTCATCTGCCTACCTAATCAACTCCATCCGTTTATGAAACTTCTTCTCCTAATGCTATGTTGCAGCTGCCCGCATCCAATTGTTTAGTTCTGGGCTTCGATATTTCTGCTGAAAATTTGCATTCAAATGCCTTAAACAATAACGATGGTAGGCAAAGGGCGGCTGTAACCCATGCAAATCCCACATATTGCTCAATATGCCAGCATGATTGTTTGATAGAACACATATACTCATTCTATCCTTGATAACATCTTGCCTCAAGTAGGTCAAAAACATACCCCATGTCTTTTTGCTCTCATTAGCTGCAATTGCAAAAGCCAGAGGGAATATAGATCTATTTGGATCCATTCCAACTATAATTAGTAGCTTGATGTCATATTTTCCTTACACATATGTGCCATCTATTGATATTACTGGCCGACAATGAGCAAAACCATCAATGCATGGTTTGAATGCCCAAAACACAAACTGAAAAATATTACCGGCCACACCAGGTTTCGACTTGAGCTTCCATTCAACAACAGTACCAGCATTGAACTATTGTAGAGCTGCCGTGTATCTTAGCAATGTCTTGAAAAAGCTATCCCAATTGCCATAAACAATCTCATGTGCACACCTATGCCCAAGATATGCCTTTCGCCTACTTATGATTTTGCGATATACTTTCAGAACAGCTGTAATGCATTCTTTAACTTTGAACCTAAAGAAGTTGAAATATCAGCATATAGCAACGAGGAACCTCATATTAGCATCAAAATTAAAATAAACTTAGGAGAAGGGTACCTTGGGCTTTTTGCAATGTCGTCAACTAACACAACAGTAATCATATTGGTATCTAGATTTAAATGAACATCTGGGAGGTCACCCATATCACAAGTGTGCTTTGTGTAGAACTTTGAAATATTCCATATCTATCAACAGTCTCCTTACCATGGAGTATCCATTGACAACCTTGATTTTTTCGCCTGCAATCCAATTGCCAATATGTTCGAATGGAATCAGCAACTTTGAACTCCCTCATCCCCTGGATGCCATAAATCTTAACCGCCCTTTGCAATGACTTTTTCGAGTTGAAAATCATGCCTTTTTCAATATGAGCATCCTCTTTTACAAGATCGTTTGGCTCTTTCCACAATTTTTGACGAATATGATCAACATCCCTAATAAAGATAAAGGCATCAGGGCGATCTTGAAGATAATCAAGATAGGGAATCTCATTGGAATTCCACTGGACCGAGGTCGCTTTCGGTATTGATTCTTGCTACTAAAATTGGCTTTGCGGCATCAACTCTTGCTGGTGAAATGGGTGCTGCGAATTCAGTTCTTCATGGTGTGACAAACTATTCATTATCTCTTCTAACATGTGTACATGATTTTGATGATAATATTCTCTTCCTCACTTTCATCCCCGTCCTCATCCTCACTTTCCTCTGCATTAAGTAGGTCGTCACTATCACTTGATGGTATTTGTATGATTCGGATAATCAACACCATCCAGAGCAGGTCTTTTCCTATAGAAAATAAGTAAAATATATTAACTACCAAACATCAAAATATATCTATTATTAAATATAAAAATGATGGACCTACCAATAAGAATTAACATTGCATGAGTTTGAGGAATGATCCACATTTAGTGCAACTCATTTTGTGTAAAATTTTCCCTACACAAGAAACTAGAGTATTTTAACTACTAAACATCAAATATAATACTATTGACATGGCTAAAAGTAGACATACCGATAGTAATCAACTGCAAACGAAACTTAAAGAAGGAGCATCGTTTTGAATAGTTGAATTTTATTATTCATATCAGATATTCTTCATATCAGTGTATAACCCATAATAATAAAATTATAATCATAATAATAATAATAATAATAATAATAATAATAATAATAATGATAATATATATTTATGATAATGCATAATAATGATGATGATGATGATCATGATCATGATCATAATGATGATAATGATAATAATAATCATAATGATGATAATGATAATAATAATCATAATGATGATAATGATAATAATAATAATAATAATAATAATAATAATAATAATAATAATAATAATAATAATAATAATAATAATAATCATGATAATGATAATAATAATAATAATAATAATAATAATAATAATAATAATAATAATGATGATAATGATAATAATAATCATAATAATAATAATAAATATTTACCACTGTCTATCAAATTGTTGGCTTAAACTTTCCAGAGACATTTGACTCCTCAAAATGCCTTCATAAGTAGTCATCTCAGGATAAATGTTTTCATGCATAGCCTCCGCATCAGTGACTTTAGACTGAATTTCCCGGCGAATTTTAGATGCGGCTTCCCGATGAGGTCTATTTCGGGCTTCCCGAGGAGCTCTAGCCGGGAATTCAAGACGATTTATGGGGACCTTCTCTACATACATCTCAAGGACGTTCAAGATAATACATTCCCTATAATCATAAGGCGCCTTCAAATAATCAGTCAAAGAGTCATCGTCTACGATATGCCACTGTCCATAACTAACTAAACCTTGTGGTTTAAAAGAAAATGGATATCTCCCAATTATAGTTAAATAAAATTCTCTCCTACTAACATTTAGTCTACTATACAAAGCTTGGAGTAGTTTTGAGTATTTTAAGTTAAGTGGAAACTTAACATGGTATTTTGGGGGAGAGTCATAACGCAAACTATTAGACTCATAAATAATTTCTCCGTCCCAAAATAAAGAAACCCTAACAGTTGGAACATCCTCCATTTTTTACTAATTTAGAAGTACAAAATGAAGAAGTTGGATGAAATTTCGAAGTTAGATAAAATTTTGTGTTTTCCTTTCATCCAAATCGCTTTATATAATGAGTTTAAAGGTGTCAGTGGCTTTACTGAAAAACCAGTTGAATTATTGGCTTTTATGACGCAGGAAATTGTTGCGTTATACATAACACAGTAATTTACTACGCTAAAGGTGTATAAAGTGGTCAAACGCATGCACTGTGTTGTCAATCATTGTTGTCATTCAGAAACGTCAGAAATCAACCATGTGCTAAAGGTGTATAAAGTGGTCAAACACATGCATTGTTTTGTCAATCAGTGTTGTCATTCAGAAACGTCGTAAATCCACCATGCATAACGCATTTAAAATTAGCGTTATACATCAATATGTGTTGTCATTCAAAAATGTCAGAAATCAACCATGCGCTAAAGGTATATAAAGTGGCCAAACACGTGCATTATGTTGTCATTCAACGTTGTCATTCAGAAATGTCATAAATTCACCATGCATAACGCATCTACAATTAGCACTATACATCAATATGATTGCTAGCGAGTGTTATATAACGTAATTGACGAATAACTAGTAACCACACAAAATAGGGTATTATGTCATTGTTTAACCAATTTGAAAATATTAGTCATCTTACATCGTTCTCTCCAGGAGACATATTCGAAGCAATGAGTAGGACATGGGAATTGGGTGAAGATTTTGAATACTCGAATAACCTATGAGAGATACAATCAACGTTACAACAATACAATGACAGATGAGTGGAATTGACGTGTTAGGGAGGCTGTAACACTGGAATAAAACTTGAGGGCAATTGGACTTAAACGCCCAAAAGGTCATACTACGTCAATGCCTCGTGGCACTCCACAAGAGTTGAATTTTGCCCTTAATCATTTTCGCGAAGAGAACAACCAAATGCAAACACCTTGCATTAGAGCGGGATATAGTCGAAATGGTTACGTCACATCCAAGTGGGACTCGGACTGTAAGATGTCTGATGACGATGATTCCCATGATCTTATTAATTTTTGTTTTAAATAAAGTAGGCGGTGTCATAGACATGATCCCACAACCTATTGAGTTTGATACCTATATGTAGGGTGTTCAAATGAGACCGAAAAATCGATCTGAACCGGTAAATCGAGTCAAACCGATTTAATAAATCAAAAACTAGCTCGGTTCGATTTGATTTAGTTTAAAATTTTAAGAAGCCGATAACAATTGGTTTGGTTTGGTGTTGAACGAAAAAAAAATCGAACCAAACCTATATATATATATCTATATATATATATATATATATATATATATATATATATATATATATATATATATATCACACTAATTAAAATTTATGTATCTTCTTCATAATTTTGGTCCTTCCAAGTCCAATACTAATTTAAATACTAACTAGCAAGAAAAGTCTAGTTCAGAAATGGACTCTATCGCGAACCCTTTTGGTCAATGAATACCCCCTCTCTTTTAATTTGTTTATTATACAATGTTTGTGTTAGAAAAGATCTTGCTCAAAATTCCCAGAAAGATGAGCTTTATATAGGTGAATTTGATTATGTGATTGAAACTGAATTTTTTGTTAATGACCCAATTTCTTTACATATTGGCACGCTTCTTGATTAATCTACTGATGCTATCTTATTAGGTGGAGAAAGGAAGAAGAATTTGGGAAATTTCAAGCGATGAGTGGACTTGATTATTTTTTAGGAATTGATTTACCAACTTCCTTTCTGTTGACTTCCTTTTGGATTCTTGAAAAAAAAAAAAATAAAAAAAAATAACTCTTGAGTGGTGTTTTTGTTTTGTTTCCCCCATTTTCTTAGGGGAATGAAGCTAAGAGTTTTTTTTTTTTAATAAAGATAATGAGGCAAATTTATGTAGTATTTGCTTGCATTTTGGGTTATGTTACCTCACTTGTATCAATTTTTAATGCATTATAAAATACGTTCTTAAAACCCGAAAAAACCGCAAAAATCAAACCAAACCGATAAAGCCGAAAAACCCGAAATCGATAGAATTTATACTATAATGGTTTGGTTTAGTTTGAATATTAAAAAAAACCCGACTTAATTGGTTTGATTTGGTTTTAACCAAAATCCGAGCCAAATCGGACCATGAACACCCCTACCTATATAAGTAGCCTTTCGCAACATAGTAAACTACTAAAAATTCAATGTTCAATAGTAGAAATGTAGATTGGTCGGTATTCTTTCCAAAGGATCCGAATAGCAGTGGTGATGATATCTCAAATCATAACAACTATTTCGGTGATTCCACAACCGATAATAGTGAATTCGTGCTAGATGATTTGAAGCCCCACCTTTTAATAGAGGGTAATGACGATTTTCACGAGCTGAAATATTCAGATCCACATGAATATTATTGTGGTTTACGTCGCGAATGGGCATATCAGTACGCCGAATCACAACATCTTGTTCGTGACTTAGACAACCTCAACTCTCCAATCCCAACAAGATTTTCATTGAGCATGCCTCGAACTGATCAAGATTCTTGCAAGGTTGTGGTACAAAGGATTATGAAAGAGAACGGCCGAATGGTAGCACGACATTAGATTTTACATGCTCAACTTGGCTGAAGAACAAGCATTATCAACCGGTAGGGAACTAACATCTACATAAAGAAGATTTGTCCTAAAAAACCCAAGATTTTTATCTGAGGACGATATTGATAACTTCAATTCTGATGATTAAGAATATTATGATTTTAATTATATTTTTAATTTATGATGATGTCATTAATTTGAAGAATATTTGTATGTTTAGTTTTGCATTTATTCTTATATTTTATTATTTACTTACTTAAGCGTGTTAGAATTGACAAACATTATATACATAAATACAAAGTGAAATGATTCAAATTTTTATAGAAAACACAAATAAACCACTACATAAAATGTGACGATTACAAAATACATTAGAAAAACCATAGAAAATACATAATACATAAAAAGTTAAACTACTATGACCACAAACCTAGCCAACAATGCAACACTTCAAAATTACCAAAAACAACAAGAGACCACAAATCATCCTCTTCACTTTCTCTTTCAAAGCATTTGTCTCGCGTTGAGAGTCTTTAAGATTATCCTTATAAATACTATTCTTTTCTTCCGATTCTTTTAGCAACAACTCCAGAAGTTCAATTTTTTGTAGAGTTTCCCTAAATTGACACTGCAAATCAAACTTCACGGTATCTACATTGCTTCGCGAAGTCACGGTATATGTATCAACCGGAGGCTTTTTATACTTCGCCGCCACCGTTTTATCCACGTGAACTTTATCTTCGCACCGAAAATATGTGCACTCACCATCTGCCTAATAAAATAACAAATAACATTAGTTTTGTAAGGTAGAAAATGTAGACAATGTGAGAAAAACTCTATAAAAAGTTGCAAAATAAACTTACTTCGAGCACTTTACAACGCCAAAAACGACAGCCTGGATTTTCTGGAGTCCTTGAAATTTTGAGCCGGCAGTATACACCGCAATAACATACGCCGGGTTCTATAGCATAAAATGATGATTCGGAGTTTTGAGACATGATTTATGAGGGGGCAAAGTATGGCAAAAGAATGAAAATGGAGGAGAATGGAGAAGTGTTAGGAAAATGGAGGTTCTGCCCTAGTTTTATGGAGTTGTTTAACGCAGGAATTTCCTGCGTTATTAAACCTTTGACGGACTTCCTTAAGGCAGTAAATTACTGCGCTGTTGGACTTAACCGTGTCGTTACGGTTAAGTCCTTTAATGCAGTAATTTACAGTGTTAAATGTACTTTGGTATCACTTTTTTTTTCTTAGGGTATTTTGGTTCATTTCATTTTTTTTGGGTAATTACAGAAAACTACGAGGGTCTATAAGTAGCCGTTCACATCCTATGAAGTGATAATGAAGATGAACAAACTTTTCACCCACTACTACAATCATTTAAAACACGCAGAAAGTATGGGGAAATTCTGAATTTATCAAAACTCAGACATTATTCCTAACTTTCTGCTCCACTAGGAACACAACCAGGGACATAACTGTAATTCACATCCCCACTCAATTTCCACTGCTTTTCTCCTCCATTTTTGTCCAATCAGAAAAGAAAAAGATAAGAACACAAAGCGAAGGGAATGAGTTAAACGGGTGGGTATCTAGAAAAATCGAGTATTTAAAATTGGGGTGAGTCATTTGATTATGAACTTTTCACATTTCTCGCCATCAAAATTAAGGATAAATTCGTGTCGAAGTATAATAGGAAGCACATATTTGGACCGAAAATATAACGGGAGGAATATATTTGGATTGAAACTCAAATGAAATGTATTTTAAAACTATTTTTTATAGTACATAAGTATATTTGGCCCTTTAGAGGTAGTTTGTATGTGGACTAAATTATCCCGGGAATATAACCATGGGACTAATTTATTCCATCTGAGAGGTGGAATAAAATGCTCCCTAAGTTAATGGGAAGGAATATCCAAGCATTGAGATTAATTTTGTACTCAATTTGGTAGAACGTATAAAATTATACCTTCTTTCAAACAGAATATAAAATTATTCTCAAACTTAATGTTAGGATATCCCCATCTTATCCCGCACACCAAATGACTCCTCAACGTTTAAAACACAAAGAAAGTATGGGAAAATTCGAATTTACCAAAATTCAGACATTACTTACCTAACTTTTTTGCTCCGACAGGACCACAACCAGGGACAAAAATGTACCACAACCAGGGACAAAAATGTAACTTCTGATTCCCCCCAGTCAATTTCAACTGCTTTTCTTCTCCACTTTTGTCCCAATCAAAATTCAGTAACTTTTCACACCAATGAGCAAAGAATAAATCCAATATTTAAAATCGGATGAGTTATTTGATTCTGAGTTCGTCACCTATCGCTCCGTCAAAATTAAGAATAAATTTGTTTCAAAATATAATGAAAGAGATATATTTGGATCGAAAGTATAACGAAAGAGATATATTACTCAAACGGAAGGTATATTTGGCCATTTTACGTTTAAAACACGCAGAAAGTATGGGGAATTTTGAATTTACCAAAATTCAGACATACCTACCTAATTTTTCTGTTCCACTAGGACCCCGCGTAGGGACAAAAACGTAACTTCACACTCCCCCAGTCAATTTCAACTGCTTTTCTCCTCCATTATTCTCCCAATCAAAATTCAGTGTATCTTTTACACTACCAATGAGCAAAGAAGGAAGAAGAAGACGAAACGGGCCTTCATGGAGCTGGACCTCCGCCTTCGTCGGCGCCGCTACCGCCGCCGCCGCAGTAGCCGCACTCTCCTCAAAACCACGTGACCCAGATTTCCACCTCATATCCATCGACTTAACTTCCTTCAAGCTCAATTTCCCCGTCTTAGACGCCGAGCTCATACTAACAGTCCACGTCACTAACCCTAACGTAACCTCAATTACCTACTCCTCAACTGAAATGTCCATTTTCTACTCCGGCGAACACCTCGGCTCGGCTCGGGTCAAAGCCGGATCACAGCCGCCGAGGTCATGTCAAGTGTTACGGCTACCGGCGAGGCTTAGTGGAGGACAGCTGGCACATCACGGGAAGAAATTTGTTGCTGACGTGGCGAAGAGAGAGATGGTGCTGGATTCCACTGTGGATATTGAAGGATTTGCTAAAGTGATGTGGTGGGACCATAAGTTTCGTGTGCACGTGGATAGTCACGTGACTGTTGATCCGGTTTTTCTTGATGTTATTGATCAGGAAAATAAATCGGCTTTGGAGGTGTTTGTTAGATGACGGTCCGATCCGGTCCGGTTGAGCTGACGTGGTTTTTCCGGTTAGTGTATTGTATCTGTTTAATTTGTAGTAACTATATATTATTACTAATGTATTTCATATCACGTGGTTAATAAATTGTTTAAGGTTTATCAGTGCAATTCACTTGATTATAAATTCTGCTTCTCGCTTTTTTCACTGCTATGGATAATTCAAGGGGAAAAAAGTTGTGTTATGAAAATATTAGAGATGGTAACTTAAGATAGATATTTCTTCCGTCCCAATTTAAATTTAAGTGTGTTAGTTTAGTTGGCCACAAAGTTCAGGTAATTTTTAAAAGAGATTTTTTAATCTTTACTCTGAGATTTTTTAATCTTATAGTCCTAAACTAAAGATGTTTGTATTTAGTAAATGTCCTTTAAATTTTGTGATTTTAAATTTGTCAGAAAATATGTTTGTACATCAATTTATTAAATACAAAAATATTTTTTTTGAAACAGACTAAAAAGAGAAATAGGACATTTAAATTAAAATGAAGAAAGTAATATTTAGTTACTAATCAAGTACACAATAGTCAACAATAAATAAGTAATAGAGTTTTGGATAAAATAAATCGGTCCAAGGCATGCTACGGAAAGCGCTGATTTAACATAAATAGTAAAGTATCTTTCTATTCACAAAATACAAAAAATCGCTTGGGAATCTTCCGATGTGCACATAGAAGTCTCGGGAGAACTCGAGAAAAGGCCATAAATAGTCGAATCCATGGGAGTAGATGCCTAAAACGCGTCCCCGAACTATACACTTACCTAGGATTTACCCTTAACTATTTAAAACTTATCAAATTTGATCTCCGTCTATTTTTTTATACAAACGACGACAAACTCATAAACCTTCATGAGTTTATGAGACCGTTCGCTTTTTAAAATGACACCATCTGGTTTTTAAATTTTTTTTTTTTTTTTAACAAAACCGATCTCTCGGGTCGGTTTTTCGTCGATTTTAACCGACGCGATCAATCGTTGCTACGAAACGCGAGAGAGATCTTCGAGAAAAAGTTGAGGTTAGATAACGAACTTGAGGAAAAGAAAGCGAGGAGAGAGAAATATGTGTCGAGAAATGGTTTAACGATTAATCTCACGATGGTTTACGACTTTGACGTTGTTTGTATAAAAAAATAGAAATGGAATTTGATAAGTTTTAGATAGTTAAAAGCCGACTAAATCCGGTAGAAAACAGATAGTTAGAGGCATTTTAGGCACTCGCTCCCATAGCTCGCGACTATTTATGGCGCTTTTCTCGGAGAACCCTATCGATTGGATCTTTTAGGAGTTAAGAAAGTACCGGACGATATTTTAGTTGGAAGTAAAATAATGAGAAGAGTCAAAGAATGAAGAAATTCCAATGATAATTTTTTGCATATAATGATATTATAGAGATTCAACGCTGTAACCAACATACGTTAAAAAGATTGTACTACTATTTTAAAAATGGGAAGACACCTTGTCGCACATATGTATTAGAAGCACATTTTCATGAAATATTGTGCCCTATTCAAAAGAGGTATATTTAAATTTTGAATCACTTCAAAATAATTTCCAACAGTTTACCATTTTGAAAAATTAACTTCTATTTTTTCACCTGAGTAAATGAATTGTGTTTGTGTTCTATATGGATGTTTTATTGCACCGAAATTGTCACCATCGGGCCTAAAACCTTACCTAAGTAACTTTGATGCATGCTAATTATTGCCGTTGAGAGCAATAGTGGAGCCAGAATTTTCAAAGATAAATAGGAATTATTATGACCAAGTACAGCTGGATGTACGTAGGTCAGATTTTAATTTAGTTTTAGTTTTTTATCCACTTTAGCCTATTTGGCATATAATATGTAAAAAGAATTCTAAGTCTCATTCTTCACGTAGAAAAGAAAAATCTCAGATAGACCAACTTTATAAGGCTTCTTTTTCTTTTTCAGAATATTTTGATCTTTACATGTTGCAAACTTGCAATAAACCCTTGGCAGTCCAATTTTTCCTGACCCTTTACTACGCATTAGAAATTTTTAAGCACCTGCTTTTTTTTTTTTTTTTTTTTTTTTTTAAACATGTTGCAAGGACTTTCTTTGGAGCAAGTCTCAATGGAATCATTTGATATAAGCCGCAATAATGATGGACTAAAAATTTCGTCAGGTGTATCTCAAACAATTGCTCGAGGATCTTAATCTATGTACACCAACTCAAGCGAAAAAGAATGTTCTAAGCAAAGTTTGACAAATATGGTAGCAGTTAAAAGCACCTATTTCTTTACCAGTTCAGAAAGAGCGAAGAAGGAGCTGTTTTGTTAATAGGAACAAGCTTCTTATCAGATCGCCTGTGGTAGGAGTTGTATCCCCAAAAGCAGATCAGACACACCATAACTGGAGTTGGTCCTGTGGTAGGAGGTATTTATATATAACTACCTTCTTCATTCAGAAATTTGCCAGATTGGCTGCAAGTCAATAAAAAAAAAAAAAAAAAGAAGTACGACTGGCCTCTCAACCATCAAATTATAGTCACATACAATCTTCACTCATATATTAGGATAATTATAAATCTCCGTCTTAATAAAATCAAGTAGTGA
The DNA here is from genome assembly GCF_029784015.1 of Lycium ferocissimum. NCBI lineage: Eukaryota > Viridiplantae > Streptophyta > Magnoliopsida > Solanales > Solanaceae > Lycium > Lycium ferocissimum. Next base: position 48,459,592 of record NC_081348.1, on the reverse strand, counting down.
ACTCTTTCAAATCCAATATCAACTAGTACAATGTTGCACATCTACACTGAGAGCCGGGGAGGGATGGACAAAGACCCTCCACCTGTTTTGGAAATGGAAAAAAAATCCTTGTAGGAAGTGCTTTCCCAGTTTCCCTTATACACGGGTCTTATGCGTCGAGAATCCAAATTAGTAGGCCACAAAGAGAGTACCGGACACCAAGTGAAAAACATTTTTTTTTTTTTTAAAAAAAGAAGAAGTGTCGCACGTCTTTCAAGAAGGAATAAAAACAAAAGTGAAAATGTCAAAAGAAGCCCCTGTACTATGCGAAATTCCTCATCAATTTCGCCATTACGCTTTTGGTCCATTCATACTTTTGTCATTAGTAAATTATTTCGTATTTACTCTTGCCATCAACGAAGCTCCAACGTGACATGAGTGAACTCCATGTCTCCAAGTTCTTTGAGGAAAAGGTCCACATTTAACCCTCAACTTTTAACCAATAGTTCAGGATTCAGGTTGGAGCTATGTTAGGGATCAAGCGCAAAAAACGAGACCCTAACAGATCGTCATGAGATTGAGCCAATAAAGCCTCTAGAAGAAAGAAATGTTAAGACTCACAATAAAAAAAAACATAGTATGCTATATTTTATTTATATATTTGACAAAGCATGAAATATGGATGATTTAACCGTATTTACAATTGGATTCATGGATATTAGTCACTTGGCATCCAAAGATGGCTTCTTGCTCTTGTTGAAGCTGCTTTGCTGATTTTGCTAGGTGAACACTACACTCACGTAACTCGATCACTTGCACTGTTGGAATATTTGCAAATTCTTGTGGAATCTCTTTTAGCCATTTGCAATGAGATATAAAAAGTTTCTCCAGGACAGGAAAATGATCGTCGACAGCTTTCCACTTGGTGAAAAATCCCATATTACGTATTGACAAGAACTTTAATCGAGAAAACATACCTTTACGGGGTTTCCACATGGTTAGAGAAGAACGTCCGCATGCGTTGTCTTTCAATTCGAGTGCCTCGAGGTTAGGCAACATGCCTACAATGTCCATAGCTGCCCAATTAAGACATAACCCGCATAATGTCAGCCTTCTAAGGTTTAGCGGAAAAGCACTCAGATTTTCAAAGAAGGCATCATGTGCGGGATTTTTCGGCCACAAGTAATCCCAATCATCAGACGACCAGAAATCATCGAGGGGTTCCTCAGCATTGCGGTCTAACACAACCTCCAATTTCTTCAAGTTAGGCATTAGTGCAAATATTTCTTCTTTACACCATGATGGACCAACTCCGGGTATGGTGTGTAGGTGTTCCAATATTGCATTATGCCCCCCCTTCATCGTTGGGAATATTCGGAGGACATCGCCATGCTGTATTCATAAACTGAACATACCTTAACTGTGGCATCCTCCAAATTTCTATATGCATCATAATGCTCCCAGGGTTTTCTCTTTCAACAATCAAAACTTGCAAATTTTGAAATTTGAAACGAGGGAGACATTTATGACTATTAATGGACAAATGTAGATACCTTAGATGCACCAGATCAAATAAGGAGGTTGGAACACCATCATGAGGGTATAACATTCTCAAGTCCAACACTCTGATCATTTTGAAATTCTTGAATTCTAATATTTCGGTCTTCTTTCTTTCAGTATCAACTACAATATTTCCCCGTTGATCTACAACGTATACATGTTCACCTCGATAGAGAATAGTGTGAATTTTATTTTGATTATACCGATCATGAGAGTTTAATCGATGAAAACCACTAATTGATCGAACTTTCATTAGACAGACCTGTGTGAATGATCGGGAGACACGTGGGGCTGATCGGTTCCATGATTCGTTACTAATAACAGGTAGGAAGTTCTCACTTCGAGCTTTTCTCAAACATAACTCATGTAAGAGATCATGGATCTTACATGTTTCCACCTCCCCACAAAAATTCTGCTGGCCTACGAGAACCAAATTTCTATCTATAAGTTCTTGTAAACATTCTTCAGCTACATCCTCCAAACTTTTAGTATCATCACCTTCCTTCAAAAGTCCCTCTGCAACCCATAGGTTGATTAGTCTTGTCACATTAACCTCATCATCTTCAGGAAAAATCCCAAAATATAGAAAGCATGCTTTCAGCTGTTGAGGTAGATAATAGTAACTTAAAGCAAGGATCTTTTCACATTGTCGACTAGGATCTTCAAATATTGCTGATTTTACATCTTGTGCAACTTGCTTCCATCCATCTAGTGCAGTGTGCATTTAGATAAAAGCCCAGCAACTACTGTAATCATCAAAGGCACTCCGTGACAATTATCTGCAATTTTCTTTCCAACTTCCAATAATTCTAGGGAAAGTTGTACTTTTGATTGCAATAGTTCCCAGCTTTCTTTTGCGCTTAGAAACAACATGTGTTGAGGAAGCTTACCGGGAGCAGCATAATTGGCCACATTACCGCACCTTGTTGTAAGTATGATGTAACTTCCTCTGCAATCTGGAAATCATTGACTTATATCATCCCAAGCATCGGTGCTCCATATATCATCAATGACGATTAGGTACCTGCGCTTCCACAACCTCTGTTTCAATTTGCCAACTAGATCACCATCATCCATTTCCTCGCGGATTACATCCTTGGTTGATGGAATACAATGAAGAAGCTGCAACAACATTCTTCTAACACAGTATTGCTTTGACATAGTAGCCCATGCTAGAATGTCAAAATGTGATTTTATTGTTGGATCATCATAAACTCTTCCAGCAAATGTTGTTTTCCTGATGCCCCCCATACCTACGATTGCCACAATTTCACTTTCATTGGACAAGGTTTCCATGAGTTTACTCTTCATATCCTCGAACTCATTTACATGTCCGATCATACAGTTGTCAAACTGCAGAGAATGTTCTGGTAGATCAAAACTATGGACCAGAGAAGTACTTGCTGCCTGCAAACCGGTACTCTTCATACTTTGAGTCAACTTTCTGCAGTTGGAATTAATGAACTTAGATGCTTGTTGCAACCTCTTGTAAAGCTCCTCATAAGCTTCTCTCCGAACCTTTTCATTTTCAGCCTTATATATATTTTCCAATACTGATTCAGTTCCATATTCTGCATCACGTGCTGCAAGTTTGATCTTTCCTTCACATCGTTCGACTGCTTTATGATCATCGATGTTCTTCTCCAAGTTTTCTAGACAATTTTGTAGCAAACAAAGTTTTTCGCGAAGGGATTGAATCCGTTCTCTTATTTTTTTGTGAAGAGATTCAGTTTGCTCTTCTTGGGGAAGGTTTACACATGAATTGGACTGCATTAGCAATCCTAGAGTAGACATAAGATAGGTCACAGCAGCATAAGCCATAGCTCTCTTACCTTAGATAACAATAGAGATCTGTTTAAAATGATGACAAAATGGAAAAAGTTTCAAATATATTCAACATTTGATAAATGGGAAAGTCCTCCATAGAGTCTCATATTCAACATTTCCCATTTGACTTAGTACTCCAAGTTGGCCATGTCCCAGTAATTGCATGATTTCAATTCCAAGACTGCAAATTGCAACAGACACAGCCATTGATATTACTAATGTGGAAAACCCAGTCAGGCAAGCCCCACTTTGGAAAATGACAAACGTGTGGGTCCTTTCAAAATATACTTTTAGGTGTTGAAACTAATTTTATAAATAAGCAGTTACGTGTTTGCATTGATATGCTGAAGCTAATAATAAGTAGTTAGTGTAAACAACAACAACATACTCACTGTAGTCCCTCAAGACGTATGCAGACCTTACCCCTGCCTTTGTGGCTACAGAGGTTGTTTCTGATACCATCGACTTAATAAGTAGTTAGTGTGTTTGGTAAAAAGGTGCTCATAAGCACTTTTTCTTTAAAATAACTGAAATATCATTAAAGTTATTTACAAAAAAGAAATACTAATGTAAAAATGTTTTTACATAAAAAAGAATGAATGACGAAAATAAGATAGAGAGATAATTAAAAGTTATGTTTTAGGAGGAGTATTTCGGATATTACAAAAAATATGAGGGATAAAATCGGAAAAATCTTGCTCAAATAAAAAATGCCTAAATGAAAAAGTAAGACACTTTTGAAACTTGTGATCTTAGACATGCTAGAATATTTTCATGACTACAAAATCATGTTATTAAGAATAAAATAAAATAAAAAAATTAAATTATTTCTAAAAATAAAAACGTCATTCTTTTCCTAACTAACTAGAAAAGAAAAATGTGTCAACAACAACAAAAAAAGAAAAATGTGTCGTATAATTAAAATGAAACAGCGTAAAACTTTCCATTCGTTGGTGACAATTTTGGTGCTATATACCTATGTGGCCCATCATTTTGTTCTCAACTTCGAACATAGGAGTGGACAATCATATTGAATGTAATTTCTTTTATAATTGTGAGGTTCGAATCAGTTTGGCCGTACCTCGACTAATCTTATAAAGTATGGACCATTTCCCACCAACATTACTGAATCAGTATGTTCACTAAGACTTGATGAAACATAATTCATTTACTTTAAGCGAAAAATGAGAAGTTAAATTTTTCAAAAAGGCAAACCATTTTCCCCCCTTGAGTCATCCATACCACTATACCACTGAGAACAAAGAGAAGCAGAATTCATAATCAAAATGAATTGCAACGATAGAGCTTAAATAATATAATTAACCACGTGATATAAAAAACATTAGTCATAATAGTACAAATTAAACAAATACAATACACTGACCAGAAGAACCGCTGGTTGTCAACTAACGAAGAGATCCAAAGCTGACTTATTTTCCTGGTCAATAACGTCAAGAAAAACTGGGTCGACAGTCACGCGACTATCCACGTGCACACGGAACTTATGGTCCCACCACATCACCTTAGCAAATCCTTCTATATCCACTGTAGCATCAAGAACCATCTCTCGTTTCAATATATTGGCAACAAATTCCTTGCCGTGATGAGCCAATTGTACCCCGCTTAGCCTCGCAGGAACACGGAGGACCTGTTTTTAGAAAAATAAGAAAATATAATTGAAGAAGATAATAGCTTTGAGGCGTGAATAGATTGGTTTTTCTTAAAGTGATATTGCTGGTATACAAAAATACACAACAAAGCTCAAAGCCCATGTTTATATTTTTTGTAGGCACTTCATGAAGCAAGACTTTAGTCTGAATGGTCATCTTATTTCGTGAACAGACATCCATTTAAATTCAAATTTTAAGTAAAATCTGAAAATACAAAGGATTTTACCAATATTTAAGACTTCAAACTCATTTTGCCCACAATTGTGGATCAATTTCACTTCATTTATGTTATTTGCTCTGTTCCAATTTATGTAATATATTTTTTTTAGTCTGTCCCAGAAAAAGAATGCATTTTATATTTAAAATAATTTAACTTAAAACTTCTCTTTATAGTGATTTTTTAGGCTTTTTAATTTTTTCAAAATAACTAGTACTTTAGTATTTCAAGTTGAGTAGATTTTTTCAAGATTACTCTTATTTAAATAGTCAAGATTCATTAACTACCTTTTATTTTCTAGAAAGTAGTAAAACTTTTTAATTTTTTTCAAAATAAATTTCTTAAGGAATGTGTATGAACTTAAAAAATCACTTATTATAGAATGAAGAAAATAGATCACAAGTTTCAAAAGTTTACTCTTTTTTTGTAAATTTTATGTCTAGTAAAACTACTCCCTCTGTTCTTCTATTTTAGATGAAGGTGTTTTGACTTATTATGAAGTTTAAAAAATAAAGCATTTTGATACTTGTGATCTAAAATAATATATAAAACTTTATGGGGCTAAAAATTATTTTATTAAAGTTGAAAAAATAACTTTAAAGTTGTATTTTTATTAAATATAAAAAGGTATTACTCTTTTAAACTAACAAAAAAGAAAAAAAAATGTAGTATAAATTGAGACAGAGTATATCACAGAACACTGACTACAAATTATGGAACACCTGGGAGGAACGCGAGGGTTGTGAGCCGGCTTCTACAGTTGCAGTGCCAAGGAGGTCTCCGTCATAGAATATCGACATTTCCGTCGAGGAGTAGCTAATGGAAGTTACATTAGGATTTGTGACTTTAATAGTAAGTATGAGCTCAGCGTCTAGCAAAGGGAAATTAAGCTTGAAGGAAGTGAATTCCATGGAGATGACATGGAATTGCGGGTCCCGTGGCCTGGCAGCCAGTGCTGCCACCACTGCCGCAGCGGTAGCCGCCCCGATAAAAATCCAGCTCATTGGTCTGAAGATTTTAAATTCTGATTCTGATTCTGGTAAGGAGAATATGTGGAGGAGAAAGGGAATGTGAAGATTACATTTATGTTCCCTGATTTGTGGTTGTGTAGCAGAAAAACTTGGGATGTGTCTCTAATTGAGTTCATTATCTGTTGGAGCTTGTTTGGCCTAGAGGCACAAAATTGCTTAATGAAGTATTTTTCTTAATAGCATTTTTGTTGAGAAGTCGTTAGTGGTTGGCTAATTCATTTGAAAAATACTTTTAATCACTTTAATAAGTAGATTATGCTTGACTAATTTTCTCAGAAAAGTGTCTTTGAGTATTAAATTATATTGAACATTTACTATAAATATTATTTTACGGGGAGAAATTATTTTAAATATCTATTATGAAAGATTTTAATTAAGTTTTTGCTTTTGTTTAATTAAAATTTAAAAGTACATATTAAAATTTTCAATTAATATAATACATATATAAATAAAAAAATTAACTATTGATATAATATCAACACGATGATTTAAATATAGTAAAAATCTACAACCAAAATAAAATTCAAAAGCATTCCACAAATTATAAAAGTCTATTACATACGTGAAAGCTAACTTTATATTACGTAAAATTTAAAAAAGATTATTAATTAAAAATTAATGGATTAATAAGGGATATACTTGGTAATATGTGTTTATGATAGGGATATTTTTATCTTGAAATAATAATTTTCTGCTTTTGCTTCTGCTTAAAAGCAGTTTTACTAATTGGCCAAACACCTCAAATATCCCAAAAAAGTGCTTTTTTTCAACAAAACAAAAACGCTTTTGGCCTCAAAACCGCTAGGCCAAACAGACTCTTAGTAGGCGTTTGGCCATGAAAACCAAATATTTTCACTTTATTTGGACTTTTGAAGTTGGAGTTATGTTTGTGTCACAACCCACCCACCTAGGTCATGACCCGCGCTCAGTTAGCCTAAGCCAACCGAGCAAGCCCGAACCATTTCTTGTTAGCAAAGATTTCGGCAGAGTTTTCTCTGTACAGGGAGAAAATCCATAAATCAAAACCTGTCAACACCTAGTAAAATAATCCAACAAGCTACAATACCAACATATTAAGTTTTATAGAGCATCAGAATCCCAGACCATGGGCTTTCGCAAAACTTATAAGTCTCAAGCTATACTTTACTAACACAAGCCAAAATAAGATATACAAAACCGACTTAAGGAGCAAAACTCTAGGATTTGAAAAAATAAAATAAAAATAGTATACTATAGTAGTCAGCAACATGATGGCCCACGCAAAACAAGTGCGGGGCTTACTGGATTGGTTGTCACCTCTGTCTATCGCTCTGTCTGAGTCAGAATGTCACCCTCGGCTAACTTATCTGTAGGAAAATAAAACAAGGGAGTGGGGTCAGTCACACCGACTGAGTGAGTAATAATATCAACCATAGCATTTTATTTGGGACAAGCATATGTACAAGAAATCATGCAATATGTAAAATCATCAAAAGATATCTCCCTTAAACCAACAGAACAATACATCTATGAAAACTACGTTTAAACTAGTTAAATAATCACGTTCTTATTTATTGGGAGGTCCCTATGCCAGTATCAATATATACATTACCCCCTCAGCTAGGTTCCCTTCTAGAGGGCCTTTGTACAATACGAGTTCACTTACAAGGTGCACCAGGTCTAATGATCCCGACGTTAGATAACGGCGAATCTGGCAAAGGTTCTTCCAAAAGTTCCTTTTTCATAATACAAATGTATTCTTTCCGTGTCAAGAATTCTCTAACAACAGGAACAATCTCTAATTCTAGTACTGTAGGTTTTGTATCCTTGACATATGCCAAGAAGTCCTGGCAACCTTTACTTAGTATTTGTTTTGCACCAATGAATGAAATCAGTTGATTGGGAGGTGATCTTTGCTCGCATTGTAAAACAAAACTTGGCTCACCCCGTATGTTGAAATAGACCGTTTTAGAGTAGCAATCAATGGTTGCGTGACATGAAACTAACCAGTCCATGCCCATGATCACATCAAAATCTACCATATCTAGTTCATACAAGTCTACTAACGTGTCTTTCCCTTCAACACTGAGTTGACAAGAGTGATATACTCGCTTAACTAGTAAGGATTCCCCAACCGGTGTAACAACCACAAAAGGGTTTGTCAACAATTCTGGTGGTCTATCAAATCTTATTGCAAAATATAACGATACATAAGAATAGTTGGATCCAGGTTCCATTAAAGCCAAAGCATCATATGAACACACCGAAAGTATACCTGTAATTATTGGGTTATACGTCAAATCTTACCACAATTAGTTAATACATACGGATAGGTCATTTTTAAATTACTTAGATAACTTCAATAAGTGAGTATGTTGATAGTGTACATCGTGACAACCGCATTTGAAGCCTCAACATCCTGCCTTGTAAGGGCAAACACTCGGGATTGTCCTTTCCTGACCGCTCCTGGCTCTCTATCGTTAGTACTTTTGTTCCCGGCGCCTCTCCCTGCTGGCTGGAATTTTCCCTGACGGTGTATGCATTAGAACTTGTTGGTGTCCCATGAGTCAGTGTCGATGCCTGACTAGATCCTCTGTTGCGGGGACAATCTCTCTTGAAATGTCCCATCTGCCCACATCTAAGGCATGCACCAATGTCCCTCTAACATTGGCCTGAATGAGCCATGTGAAAACTAGAGCAAGTAATTGTAGTGCTACTGGCTTGTCCATTTGATGGTGTTGGACCTCTATGGCTCTGTCTAGAGGTGGAAGCATTATTAGATGATTGGATAACCAGATGTACCTCCTGTCTGTGCGGTCCTCGGATGGCCCCGGGATCCTGAGCCTCGACTTGTACCAATACTCATTCCGAAGGACCCTGTGATCCTTGCTCTCTTATCTTGGGCTTTTGTTTCCCTCTCGTCTCTCCATCTAGTCTCTACTTCTCTTGCCACGTCCACTGCTTGCGAGTAAGTTATATCTCCCTTTGTCAAGTGTGATGCCAATGGTTTGAACAGTGGGTCAATTAGACCTCGGATGAACCTCTTAGCTCGCATAGAATTATTCATCACATATTGCGCATGTCGGGACAACCGAGTGAACTGGATATTATATTCGTTCACTGACATCTGTGGGGTCTGCCTTAATCCCTCAAACTGTATTGCCAGAGCATCCGGTAGGCTCATAGGTAGAAATCGATCAATAAATGCATTTGTGAACTCCTTCCAGGTCAAAGGGCGTGAGTTCGGTGGCCGCCCTGCCTTAAAAGATTTAAACCAGTCTTTAGCTATATCCTGCAAACAAGATGTAGCCAACTCAACCGATCGTGTGCTGGAGCATTCAAGCGCATCTAATACTTTCTGAATACCATCCAAAAACAGCAAGAGGCCTTCAGTCTCGCTAGCCCCCATAAACATCGGAGGTTTCATATCCAGAAACTCTCGAATGGACTTGCGGAGTGATTCATCGGCTTGGTTATGTCCATTATACCCTCCGGGCATTATACCAACTCGAAGTTGTGTCTGGATCCTTTCTACCAAACTCCATCGCCTACTGAAACATTGCAGCTATTGCGTCAGCGGTAGTGCCATTTTGAGGTTGCGACGGTGGTATCTCTTCAGCTTCTCCAACTGGGTCGACCGTCTGCCTAGCCAATAGGCCCCGACCTTTCCTTTGACCCCGTCTTAAATTTGGTGGAAGCATAATTCTATCTGATATCTGTAATCATATTGTTACACCTCGGAAATTTCCCTTAGCGTACAAGTGAATAGACTGTTGAGGGACAGTGAACATGAGGTTTAGATGAGCGAGAGATAGTAATCGATCGACCTAATTAAGATTTCCAAAGACATCCGAGTTAAGAAAAGGAAGTTGTTAAAGAGAAGCGAGTTGTAAGTTGAGAGTATCGGATAAGGAGTACGAGCGTTGAGTTAATGGCGTATGAATGATGCCCCAAGGGAGAGTTATAACGTCCCTTAGAATGGTATTGAAGTGATGAACAAGTGTTAAGAAGTTCCATGAGGATCGGCGATCAAACGAATCGACGAAACAACTTTCGGAAACCTCAAACATACGGCCGACATACTTGTCCGTATAAAATCTATCGCCGTATGTCCGAAATAGTAGAATTAGCCCGTAATGACTTAAGCCATCGGACCAAATGTACGGTCCAACATACGGCTGGTATAAATTATACGGACCGTATGTTGGTCCGTATATTTCCAATCGGGCTGAACCTGATTTTATATAAGGGATCCTTTCCTTTTCATTTTTCATTTCCCACTTTACCTCTACACTTCAAGAACCCTCTAGAACATCTCCCTACACTTCAATCACAAGAAAACAAGAGAAATCAAGGATCAATAACAAGAAATCAAGAGAATCAAGCGAAGGGAACCCATTAAAAGTCATCCAAGTCAAGAAATCCAGGAGAGATGAACTAGGTTTTGGTGCTAAGGGTGAATCACCACTCCAAGCTTGTTCCTCTATTGTTTAAGGTAAGTTTCATGACCCTTACATGCTATTTGAAGCATTTTTAAGTTGAGATTCATGGATTGTGAAGAGCACCACAAATGGGTCATTAAATGGATGAATATTGTCATTAGTGATTAGTAGTGAATTGAATCATGGAAATGAATATGTTGATGATATAAATGTGTTATAAATGACCTATAGAACATGAAATGAGTATTGGATACGAAAGAATACGACGATGGATTTTTAGTCATAATTATGAGAAATTGAGGTGAATTATGAAATGCGAATCATATGAATGAATGAAGATCGTTGTTAGCGATATTGTGATGATTATTATGAATGTTGGGGCTAATATGGAATGTGGCGGAAAGTAGTATAAACAAAGGAAATGCTGCCCAAATTTCTATAGCCTTAGTAAGTATGATTTTACGATTATATAGCTAATGTTGATGCGAATTCCATCAAGGTAAACGAGAGCATTAAAGAGAACGAAAGAAGCGATAGAATAAGCTAAACGGCAAAGGTATGTAAAGCTTAGCCCTTTCTTTCCAAGGCATGACTTCCATGGCATGAAATCTCTCTTTACTACGAATGTCCCATCTCCAAGAAAGTCAAGAGTCCTCACTCACGAATAGCTATACGAAATAAGAGATATGAGTTGAATGCGAGAATGATGATAGTAAGCTAAGAGTCTTTATGATGAGTTATGATAAGCATGTTATAAAGGGCATATTATGATAAGCATACTATGATGAGCATATTATTGATTATCATACCGCACCTATATGGTCGGGCGATTACGATTATGCATATATGATAGTGATGTTAAGTTACGATAGAACCATGATATGCTTATAAGACAATCCATAATCATAAATCTACAAGATGTACGATGTTGATATATGTATGTATGCACAAATATATGTATTATGACGATATGATGATGCACGTACGATATGAGATATATGTGATGTGATCGAGCCCACGTGGCCGAATACGATATCTTTGTCGAGCCTATGAGGCCGAATACGGATAATGATCAAATGTGTATAAATAGATGCGACATTATGATAAGTATATGTATGTGTATGATGAATGCAAGATGATGATTAGATACGTCAAGGTCATGATACCCCTATGTGATGTATATGTATATGTATATATGTATGTATCGAGCCCAGAAGGGCCGATTACGTGTACCATTAAGTCTATCGAGCCCATGAGGGCCGAGTACGGATACTGTTAAGCCCATCGAGCCCAAGAGGGTCGAGTACGTGTACCAGTGCCATCGAGCCAAGAGGGCCGAGTACGTATGCTAGCGATCCTATCGAGCCGAAGAAGGCATACGAATGATACTAACCTATATGAATACGAGTATGCTACATGTATGATACCGTTATGAATATGACTATGTTATATGCATGATGCTTATATGAGCACGACTATGTTTCACGTATGATATCTATGTGAGTATGATTGTGTTACCTGTATGATTATACCATATGCATCGCATTCATGCGAGTACGAATGAGATAAGTATATGATATCTTTACGAGTACGATTAAGCTATACATATGACGAAGATTAGAGTTCGAATATACTACTAACGTGTAAGTCTTGCCGAAGTAAGGGCTATGTATATGCAAAGCACGTGATGCGGGCATGAGTATGACAAATAATAGATATGAAAGGTAAGTAAGTAAAGGATATGGATGTATGTATACGAGTACGAAATAGAACATGGAACGCCCCTACGGAAAGCAGGTAAGTACTATGAAGAGAATGTTATTGTCTCCCGCTTTATGTTATTTCACATATTATCGGTTATGTTTTTCTACTGTTACTGCTCATGCTTTACATACTCAGTACAATATTCGTACTGACGTCCTTCTCGGGACGTTGTGTTCATGCCCCGGTGTAGACGAGGAGACGGTGCGGATCCTCGGTAGCTAGCGACGAGTTGCGGAAGCCCTCCTTTATTCGAGGTGCTATTTTGAGACATGATTTTGTGTACATGTATTTTGGGCACGGCGGGGGTCTGTCCCGTCCATATGTTCGGTGTTCTAGTAGAGGCTCGTAGACACGTATGTGTGGGTAGTATGGTCCCATAGTCATTGTGTAAATGAAAGCCTATGTATATTATTATTATTATTTGGATAGCCCGGCGATGGCCTACGTTATATAAGTAAATGTGTTCTATATGGAAGTCGTTTCCTATGATTATAAACGATAAGAGAAATGCATAAAGACAGGTTAAGCAATAGAATGAGAGGTGCTCGGTGGTCAGCCTCGGGTACCCGTCGCGGCCCGTAGGTCGGGTCGTGACACATATCAAGGGTGTTAGATCCTAACCTAGCTCTGGACCGCTTATAACATTTTCTAATTTAACAAAGAATGAGAAAGACAAGTCAGCCCGTTTCTACGGGTCCCGATCTACGCTCCTATAAGTCATATCCTAAACCGACAAGTCATATCCGAAAACCGATGCTCGATACCAACTTTGTCACGACCCACCCACCTAGGTCATGATCGGCGCTCAGTTAGCCTAAGCCAACCGAGCAAGCCTGAACCATTTCTTGTTAGCAAAGATTTTGATAGAGTTTCCTCTGTACCGGGAGAAAATCCATAAATCAAAACCTGTCAACACCCAGTAAAATAATCCAACAAGCTACAATACCAACATATTAAGTTTTATAGAGCATCAGAATCCCAGACCATGGGCTTTCGCAAAACTTATAAGTCCCAAGCTATACTTTACTAACACAAGCCAAAATAAGATATCAAAACCGACTTAAGGAGCAAAACTCTAGGATTTGAAAAAAAAAAAAAAAACTAGTATACTATAGTAGTCAGCAACATGATGGCCCACGCAAAACAAGTGTGGGGCTTACTTGATTCGTTATCAACTCTGTCTATCGCTCGTCCGAGTCGAATGTCACCCTCGGCTAACTTATTCGTAGGAAAATAAAACAAGGAAGTGGGGTCAGTCACACCGACTGAGTGAGTAATAATATCAACCATAGCGTTTTATTTGGGACAAGCATATGTATAAGAAATCATGCAACATGTAAAATCATCCAAAGATATCTCCCTTAAACCAACAGAACAATACACCTATGAAAACTACGTTTAAACTAGTTAAATAATCACGTTCTTATTTATTGGGAGGTCCCTATGCCAGTATCGAAATATACATTCTAACACTATGGATTTACCATAGCCGTCTGACTACCCCGCGTCCTAGGTTCCCCAGGGGCCTTTGTACAATACGAGTTCACTTACAAGGTGCACCGGGTCTAATGATCCCGACTTTAGATAACGGCGAATCTGGAAAAGGTTCTTCCAAAAGTTCCTTTTTCATAATACAAATGTATTCTTTCCGTGTCAAGAATTAAATCCAGCAGTATATATCAACTCATCCTTAACAGAAAAAAATATATATAACAACTTATAAATGGCATAGTTCAAGAACATCCAGTATGTAAAAGTGAATTGATATGTTTTCATATATAAGGTCATACCGTGGCTTGTCTGCGTGCAAATAATCTCTTTCATTAGACAACCAGTTCTATGCAAGAAAACGAATTCGAAACATGCTACAATAAAAAAAAATCAACTATGAAGGAATTATCACTCACTATACTCTTGCCGAATAACTTCAATTCACTTCCGACAATTGTCTCTTTGAAGTATCAGTTATCTAAAATATATAAAGCAATATTCGAGACACATGTGGGCTTATCAGATGCCAATTTCCCCCAATTAACCTATGCTTATCAAAAGTTACTAAATTTTGATTTCTAGCCTCGTTATTCTCCGTCCGTCCGAGCATACTAACAACAGTTTTTTCAATTTTATTCCCCAAATTTAGAACTCTAGAAGAGAATTTTAATTTATTTGATTCTAAATCTTAGTTGTTATTACTCCCTACCCAACAAAAGGATGAATTTAGTGATGAAAGAACTTACTTGCAAAATCAAGAATAGAGAAACTAGTTGGATCTTGAATTTTTCCTTATCTGGTTCTAAGCCTCTGGCTTCTTTTCTTCACTTCCTTTCCCTGTAGCTCTTTTTTTTTTTTCTCCCTGGAACTATGCTGATGCTTCTCTCTCTCTCTCTCTCTCTCTCTCTCTCTCTCTCTCTCTCTCTTTTTTTTTTTTTTTTTTTTTTTAAGTTATCAAGTAGGTACTAAAGAAGTGGGTAAGTAGCTTATGATTGAAGTAGTCTAAAAATGGGCCAAGACTTAATACCTAAGTAACTTAGATGGGTCAAGGCCCAATATTTCAGGTTGTTATAGTTTGGTTATAGTTTCTACAAAGAATATTTGGTTGTTTGAATGTATTGAAAGTGAAAAAAAGTGAAAACAAAGTTTTAAGTGTTTTATAAATTCCAGTTGTATTTAGAATTTTCATAGCCAAACGTTGCTTTCGAAATAAAGTGAAATAATTTTTCCCCAAAAAGGTGAAAAATTCTCATGGCCAAATGGGTCCTTATTGTTTTACCTCATCTTTCGTTACGTTCTTATAATATCTCACTTAATTAAAGAATTTAATTAAAAATTCTTCAAATTTCTGGAACTTAATTAAAATCATGTTAACTTTTTCATCTATATTTAACGAAGCTAGGACTATAGATAAAAAGTTAACAGAGGGATATATTTGATTAAGTTTGAGAAACGTTAAGAAATATTTTTAGTTTAGTGAGCTATTATAAAGATTTAGGGGTGATATTAATCAAAAAAACTCATCTAAATTTATTGAAGGATAAAGGGCCAAAAACATCACTCAACTATTCGAAATTGATTAGCTTTACTCTTCATAATACTTTGTAGAAATGCTCTCGACATTAGTAAATTAAGCCTAAAAATATTATTTTTACTAACGGTTGCTCACAAACAAAGGAAAAATAGCTAATTTTACCTTTATTCTTTTCATTTTTATAAGCACGGAGGGTGAATGCGCAAAAAAATATTATAACAAAAATAAGAAAATAAGAACTAGTAATGAAGACTCCTCATTTTATCAAAAAGATGATGATAAATAGTTTTTGTCACTTCTAATTTCTTAGGCTTTAGGTATGAGTTATTATCTCTAAACATGAAATTATGTACACTTTTTCTTACAGTAGATTTATTTTACTAACTCTAAGAATTGTATACGATAAACAATTAAAGTCAAGTATACCTTCATATGTTATGTTACTTGCCAACTCAGGTTTCAGTAATGGAGATAGTAGAATAAATATTTAATTGAAAAATAATATTAATAATTAAATTTATATTATATAAAACTAGTTCTATATAAAGATTATCATTTAAATAATTAAAGTAATCTCATAATCTTCAATATAAATAATTGATTTTCCGCCTTATCTCCATATCTTTCACATTCCCGGTCTCATTCTATTGTTTTTCACTTCAAGCATGGACCTTTGATTTCTCTAATCGAAATCATTATTTGTTCATAATCAATGGTACAAGAGGGAATAGTTAGTCTGGGGTTAATTATTCATATTTTAATTGCTCAAGTTGCTCGCTCATAATTAAATGTTAAAAATATAATGTTGTATCTTTTATGTAATTTTCAAAAAATTAATTTCTTTGAAAAGTTCAAAATTTTGTAGTCAAGTTGTTATAAAAGAAAAATACTAAGAAATTAGATCTTTGTAGTCGAACTTATCCACATCAACTAAAACGAAAAGAATAATAAAGTAGATCTATTTCAAAATAACAAAAATCAACTTAGTAAAAAGATAATCCTGTTGCAAATATACAATTATATCAATTTCAACTTCTGCAACATGACATAAATTTCCTTCAATAAAGTTGTTGAAGCACAAAATTTGGAATCAAAACATGTGAGTAAACAACTTTTATTCTTATTCTCTTTACAGGAAATACGGTTCTATTAAAATAAAAATATCTTCCCACACCCACTGCCTTTGCTTTAAATATTCTTCATTTCACTTTATTACTATTATTATAGAGAAAGTGACAAAAATGGTCCCTTATTTTTGACAATAGGTTCAAAATAGTCCCTTTTTTAATCCACCGAACAGTTTTGATCCTGTAAGTTTGCCAAACACGAATACGTTTCTTCTCTTTCAGACAATTATCAAACTCCAATTGTTTAATTTAATCAAAAGTGCACAAACAAAAAACATTAAATGGGAACCCACATTTGGAAGGACATATTTTGTTGTTTATGTTACTTTTGGTCTATTTCAAGAGTCTAGTTTAACTTTTTGAGCTGCAACTTTTGTTGTTTTTTATGCCTAGCGTAGTTTTTTGAAATTTTGATAGAAATTTCTGGTGCTTTAGGTTGAATTGTTTTCACAGGTTCGGTTAAATTTAACAATTAGTAATAACGACAACAATGAGGGTAGGATATACGCAGACCTTACCTATGCCTTTGAGGGGCAAAGAAGTTGTTTTCAAAAGACCCTTGGCTCAAAAAAAAAAAAAAGAGAAGGAAGCAAGAGAAAAAAAGTGAAAGAACAGAAAATTTAACAATTAGTGTTTGCTAAATATTTAGGCCCCGTTTGTCCATAGAAATAAAATCACTTTTTTTTGGAATTTTGGAGTTGGAGTTGTGTTTGACCATAGTTTTTAAAATTGTAGTTTTTAGTGAAATGTAGTTGTAAAAAAGTGAAAAAAGTGAAAAATTTTGAAAAACAAGTTTTTGGTATTCCCGAATACAATTTGAAGTTATATTCGGAATTCTTATGGCCAAACACTGAAAAGTGAAAAAAGTGAAAAAAATTCCGGAATAAAGTGAATAATTCTTATGGCCAATCGCCTACTTAATGTAGATAAAAAATGCTCATTTTTTTGACAAACCTGAAGAACGAAACTGCTCAAAGTGATACTTAAAAGGACTATTTTGAACCTACAAGCAGAGATAAGGGACTGTTTTTGTCATTTACTCTTATTATTTATACAAGGAGAAAATATACCAAATATTTCACTCCCCCATTGCTCACAGTCTGTGCTTCAAAGAGTCCAAAAATGGCTGAGAAGGATCGATTGGTCACTGTTTCTGCTTTGCAGTTTGCCTGTACTGACGATGTCTCCACAAACGTCGCTACTGCCGAGAGGTTTTTTTTTTTTTTTTTTCTTTTCGTGTATATGTGATTAATTTTAGGGATAAGACACTATTACCCCCTGAAGTATACCCGAATAATTCTTTTTGGCTGATCTTGTTTCATTTCCAGTAATACAATTGGGGTTGATTGGTTGCTGGTTAGAGATATGCAGATATTAAAAATACAGAGATTAGTTATGAGGGGAAAAAAAATGTCTCTTTTCTTTTTTTGGTAACACTTTAATTTCAATTTTCTATATGGCAGATATTGGGGTTGATTTTTTTTATTTATTTTTTTTGATGAAGAGCACCTAACAGGTTGTTTGGTATTGTACAAGAATACAAAGACCATGGTATTTGGTGATAATTGACATGTGCCAATTTGGTTGGCTAGAAATTGAACTTGGGGTGCAAGGAAAAATTTGTGGAATTCCTTTCCTTTTTCTCTTTTTGTGCTTGGAGGCCAAGTATTTTTCTGCATAGGAGAAGCTCACCCACTTAAATTTTGAAATTTGTTTTCTATTACACAAAATTATGTTAAATTATTGTACTTAAATTTATATGTTTAAAATAAAATGATTATTAAGATATAAGATCAGGAGAATTTTAACTATAATTTTAGAATGTACAAAATGAAAATATCATCTACAAAGTACTTTCTAGTTTCTAATACCAAATGAGTTCTTCTTCAAAGTTATTTCTTACATTTGTGTATATTTATTTTTATTAGATGACATCATCACCATTCACCACTTTTTAAGCATTTTAAAGGGTCTCAAATTTTGCTATATTTACCAAATTGAATGTGGTAACCTAAGTAATAAACGAATAAAGTAGAGCTAAATATATGACATGGAAAAAAGTTATGATACATTCAAAAGGTTGAACTAAGGGGCTATGTATTACCAAAAAAAGGTTTGGAATTTTTTTGATTCATTGGAAGCATACTTGGCATATGTTGCAATAAATATCAAATATAAGGTAGTTTTGTAAAAGCAAGTCCTTTTGGTTAACAAACCCCACAACCAAATAGTTCAAATGGAACCAAGGACAACAAAATCTTTTCATTGCCACTTATTACATATAGTAATATATATAGTAGTAATGTCATTGTCAAAGCATGAAATAGGGATGATTTAAGCATATTTACAATTGGATTCAATGACATTAGTCGCTTGGCATCCAAAGATGTCTTCTTGCTCTTGTTGAAGCTGCTTTGCTGATTTTGCCAGGTGAACACTACACTCACGTAACTCAATCACTTGCAGTGTTGGAATATTTGCAAATTCTTGTGGAATCTCTTTTAGCCATTTGCAATGAGATATAAAAAGTCTCTCCAGGACAGGAAAATGATCGTCGCCATCGACAGCTTTCCACTTCGTGAAAAATAACATATTACGTAGTGACAAGAACTTTAATCGAGAAAACATACCTCTACCGGATCTCCACGTGGTCAGAGAATAATGTCCGCATGCGTTGTCTTTCAATTCGAGTGCCTCGAGGTTAGGCAACATGCCTACAATGTCCATAGCCGCCCAATCAAGACATAACCCGCATAATGTCAGCCTTCTAAGAGTTGGCGGAAAAGCGCTCAGATTTTTAAAAAAGGCATCATGTGCGGGATTTTTCGGCCACAAGTAATCCCAATCATCAGAAGACCAGATACCATCGAGGGATTCCTCATTGCAATCATTGCGGTCAACCACAACCTCCAATTTCTTCAAGTTAGGCATTAGTGCAAATATTTCTTCTTTACACCATGATGGACCAACTCCGGTTATGGTGTGTAGCTGTTTCAGTATTGCATTATGCCGCCTTTCACCGCTGGGCATATTCGGAGGACATCGCCATCCTGCCTTCATAAAGTGAACATTCCTTAACTGTGGCATCCTCCAAATTTCTAAAGGCATCATAACGCTCCCAGAGTTTTCTATTTCAACAATCAAAACTTGCATATTTTGAAATTTGAAACGAGGGAGACATTTATGACTGTTAATGGACAAATGTAGATACCTGAGATGCACCAGATCAAATAATGAGGTTGGAACACCATCGTGCAAGTATAACATTCTCAAGTCTAATACTCTGATCATTTTGAAATTCTTGAATTCTAATATTTCGGTCTTCTTTCTTTCATAATCAGCTACAATATTTCCCCGTTGATCTACAATGTATACACGTTCACCTCGATAGAGAATAGTGTGGATTTTATTTGGATCATAGTGATCATGAGAGTTTAACCAATGAAAACCAATAATTGACCGAACTTTCATCAGACAGACCTGTATGAATGATCGGGAGACACGTGGGGCTAATTGGTTCCATGTTTCGTTACTTATAACAGGTAGGAAGTTCTCACTTCGAGCTTGTCTCAAGCATAACTCATGTAAGAGATCATGGATCTTACATGTTTCCACCTCCCCGCAAAAATTCTGCTGGCCTACGAGAACCAAATTTCTATCTATAAGTTCTTGTAAACGTTCTTCAGCTACATCCTCCAAACTTTTATTATCATCAGCTTCCTTCAAAAGTCCCTCTGCAACCCATAGGTTGATTAATCTTTTCACGTTAATCTCATCATCTTCGGGAAAAATCGCAAAATATAGGAAGCATGCTTTCAGCTGTTGAGGTAGATAGTAGTAACTTAAAGCAAGGACCTTTTCACATTGTCGACTAGGATCTTCAAATATTGCTGATTTCACATCTTGTGCAACTTGCTCCCATCCATCTAGTGCATTGTTGCATTTAGATAAAAGCCCAGCAACTACTGTAATCGTCAAAGGCACTCCATGACAATTATCTGCAATTTTCTTTCCAACTTCCAATAATTCTGGGGAAAGTTGTACTTTCGATTGCAATAGTTCCCAGCTTTCTTTTGCGCTTAGAAACGACATGTGTTGAGGAGGCTTACCGGGAGCAGCATAATTGGCCACATTACCGCACCTTGTTGTAAGTAGGATGTAACTTCCTCTGCAATCTGGAAACCATTGACTTATATCATCCCAAGCATCGGTGCTCCATATATCGTCAATGATGATTAGGTACCTGCGCTTCCACAACCTCTGTTTCAATTTGCCAGCTAGATCACCATCATCCATTTTCTCGCGGATTACATCCTTGGTTGATGGAATACAATGAAGAAGCTGCAACAACATTCTTCTAACACAGTATTGCTTTGACATAGTAGCCCATGCTAGAATGTCAAAATGTGATTTTATTGTTGGATCATCATAAACTCTTCTAGCCAATGTTGTTTTCCCGATGCCCCCCATACTGTTAAATTAACTGGAATATACTTAAAATTATTTATAAAAAAAAATATTAGTGTAGAATTATTTTTGCACAATAAAGAACCAATGACGAAAATAGAATCGAGAGATAATCAAATATTATGTTTTATGAAGAGTGTTTTGAAGATCACAAAAAATATTAGTAGGAATAAAACCTTAGAAACTTGGCCAAACCTAAAATGCTCATAAGAGTATAAGTTGGGGGCGACCAACTTAAAACTCTTAGCTCATTTTGATTTATTAAATACTTTTGGTAATACCTAATGTGTAAATAAGTTAAAAAATATTTTACATGGGTAAATAAGTGATTTTCCTAAAAAGAAAAAATATCAATCTTTTTTTAACTAACTAAAAAAAAAATTTGTCATAAACAAAATGACAGCATAAAGTTTTCCGTTCGTTGGTGACAATTTTGGTGCTATATGCATTTGTGACCCATCATTCTTTTCTCAACTATGAACATAGGACAATCATATGGAACTTTTATTTTATTTTATTTTATAATTGTGGCGTTCGAATCAGTTTGGTCGTACCTCGATTAATCTTACAAGCTACTTGCTATTTTCCACCAACATTACTGAATCACTATGTTCACTCAGACTTGATGAAACATAATTCATTTACTTTAAACGAAAAATGAGAAGTTAAATTTTTCAAAAAGGCAAACCATTTTTCCCCCTTGAGTCATCCATACCAGTGAAAAAAAAAGAGAAGCAGAATTCATAACCAAAATGAATTGCAACGATAGAGCTTAAATAATATAATTAACCACATGATATAAAAAACATTAGTCATAATTAGGGGCTTATCAAAGGATCAAAGTGTTAATTATGTTTAACGGTTCGGCTTATCGGTTATCGGCTTTTAAATGTACTAATCCGCTAGCCAACCGATAAGATATCGGTTGGTTCGGTATCGGATTAGCAATTATCGGGCGGTTAACGGACGGTGTATCGGCTAAATCTAAAAGACAATGAAATATTGATGCAAATTTGAAAAATACTAAAATTAAAATATTGATGAAATTTATACGACTCTAGTGTCCTACAACCTTAGCAATCATGGTTCTTCCCGTATAAGGAGGACCAAACAAAAGAATCACCGCCTTAAATGACAAAGTTCAATTAGAATAATTTAGCACTTTTTTTAAAGTCCGAATTAATTTCAAGTATATTGCAGGAGACCGAATAATGTTTATCTAGTGGTAGTTATTTCCTAAGCAAGTGAATAAAATAGTGAATGGGGCTTTAGCATTAGGGTTTACGGTAGATATTTTATATATCTAGGACTAAAAAATAAATATAATAATTCTTAACGGGTTAACGGTTAACCCGATAAGGAAATTGAGTAATCCGCCCCCGCACCGATAAACCATTAACTGTAAGATTTTAATCCGTTCACCAACCGTTAATCCGGTAATCCAATACTAAAAAGCCAATAAGCCAATTATGCGGTTGGGTTATCGATTCTGATTCGATTTTGAAAGCATTTAGTCATAATAGTACAAATTAAACAAATACAATACAACGACCGAGAACCGCCACGTCAACTAACGAGAGATCCAAAGCCGACTTATTTTCCCGGTCAATAACGTCCAAGAAAAGCGGGTCGCTTCGATCACGTGACTATCCACGTGCACACGGAACTTATGGTCCCACCACATCACCTTAGCAAATCCTTGTATATCCATTGTAGCATCAAGAACCATCTCTCGTTTCAATATATTGGCAACGAATTCCTTGCTGTTGGATATTGGGAGGGCGGGTCGGGTCGCCCATGGACGGACTCCAACCGGTTAGGAGGAAAAGATAAGAAGAGTTTAAGTGGGAAGTTATCACTCCTCTTAGGATAACTTACAGGTTATTAGCGTGGAGTGTGTGGGAAAGTTAATTAACTTCTTCTCCTCTTTCCCCTCTTTAAGAAAAGGAAACAGACGTTGTTTTCTTCTTCAAGAAAAAACAGAAAAAGAATTTCTTCTTTCCTCTAATTATTCTCCAACAACACACAAGACTTCTAGTTTGTGATACCATTGTTCTATTTCCTTGTGAAGTAGAATTGGCTTGGAGCAATTCTTCAACAAAGGTTACGCTGAATTTTCAATCGTTAACAATTTTACACGATTTTTTATTCCTCGTTCTAATTTCTAACATTGGCATCAGAGCAAAGATTTTTTGTTCCCTAGTCTGTGTCTAAGAAAATACTAGATGGAATATGTGAAGAAGAATGAAACTCGCTGCATTATATTTTCTTCTTGTTCGCAAAGATTGGTATTTTTTTGCGGTCCCTTCAATTTCAAAAAGAATTGATTAGTAAAAGAACTGTGTTTATAGTTGATACCATGACTGCGTGGAACAGAATTACTTATGATTTTTGTTGTATTGCTCTAAAGCAAACTTTTTAGGTGAAGCGTGTCTAATATGAACTCTTGTTATCTGAGAATTTAGAGCAGATTTTGTGATAGGCCTTTGACAATGAATAGAATTATAATTACTACAGATTTAAGAAAACGGATATATTTGTCTTACTTCTGATGGTACATTGGAATTATTATGGGAAAAGAAAGATGGTTTCATATTTTTTTTAGAAAAGAAAGATTGCCAGAGAAGCAAACTTTATGAAGCCACGTTGGCTTACAATCTATTTTGTTTTGGTCAGTGTTCTTCTAATGTTGTTTCTACGTGGTGTTTTTTTATTTATTTATTTATGTTGTGAATGAAAGAGAAGATTCTCTTATTAGATGATTATTTATTAAATGAAATTCTTGCCAATTTCTTTTACTATGAACAATGAGTATGAACTTTGCCAACGTTCTGAAAATTAACTTCAGTGCATCATACATTGTGACAATTTAAAAAAAAAAAAAACTTAAATTTAATTTCTGGAAATTGCTTATTATGAATTACAATTTATGGTATATTTTTTCAGAATCTACTCGTTACAGGCTTTCTGTCGAGATATTACTCATTAAAAACGGATTTGAAACGAGTAAGATATGATTTTTTGAATTTATGCTGAAAATTATGACAGTTTTTTATGAAAAACTGCTTCTGAAATTTAATTTCTGGAAATTACATGTTATCAATTACAATGTGTGATATATTTTTTCATAATCTACTCATTACAAGCTTTCCGTTGATATATTAACCATTAAAAACTGATTTAAAAGCGAGAGTTATGAAGTGTTGAAGTTATATTAAGTAAAATAAAATAAAAGTATTTTTTTAACCTCCTAATAGCCATGCCATTATATTGGTATATGATCCTTGATGTATTTTTGTCTTCTACGAGTAATGTGGCATGTGTTGTCATATTGAATGGTATGTCCATTCTTATTGTTTCATTATTCCTATTTCGACGGTATCGAGGACGGGGACAAGCTCGAAGTACTCCAAGTGGGAGTTCCGAAATCGAGCAAGGAGACAATGTAGAAGAGTACGTCGTCGTGGGGCACATTTTCGTGGACGTGAAGTCATAACGAATAATGTTCCGAGCGACACAAAATCTACTAAGGGATCAAAGGGCTATACGAAGGGAAGGAGAGAAGAAATTCAAAGAGTTTAAAGCTTTTTAGATGTCTCCTAATACTTCACTTGAACATATTGAATTTTTTTTTTTTTCGGTTGAAACGAGAAGAAGCGGTTAATTTTATTGAAATCTCGGATTGGGAAGCTTTAGCAATTTTAGTAGATTCCCTCCGAGAGCCTTGGAGTGGTATTTTAGTTAATATTTATCACGATTTCTTTCCAAGTCAACCTTTTGAGGTGTATGTTCAAGAACTTGAAGTGGAGTGGGAGATTATGAACTTGTAATTTGAATTGTGAATTTCTTTTTCAATATATGGTTATGTTGTTTAACTTTCTTTTATATCCCGTTTATTTATTTATTTTAAATGGGTTGACACATAATTGAAAGTTATTAAATAAAATTCACGCTAAGATTTATTTTTTCCATTTTTGATTAAACATTTAGACTGTAGATAATGATCGGAAACTTTGTGACCTTTCGATTTTATACTAAATGTGAAGTCATTTATGGGAATTAATTGCTTGAGTGTGAATATCACATGCTTAAACTTATTAAAGTAAGTATTGATGAATAAGAACTTGCTTAATTGTCTCAATCAACAGATATGGCATCTAATAGTATCATTGCTAACTTAAACAAGGTGGAAAAGCGAATGGCGAGAATTACGACATCTGGAGTCGTAAAATGTGATATGTACTAGAAGAGCAAGATGCTCGGGAAGGTATTAACCGTGTTTTTGGTTCACCCGAAGAGGGTAACATCTTTGCTCAAGACAGAAAGAGATCCGGAAACTTACAATGCGTGGAAAAAGAAAGATTATACCGCACGTGGAATTATTGTAAGTTACGTCGTTGATGATCTCATTCACGAATGTGAAGAATAACCCTCGCTCATGCTATATGGGCACACTTACGAGAGACTTATTGGGGGTACCACCGTGACCCGCCTTAGACGACTATCAAATTTGACACTTACAAGAAGCGTCGCATCATCACAATGTCAAGCAACACCTTGGGGTGATGTCTAACATGATTGCTCGAACTCAAAAGTGTTGGTACGTCATGTTCTTTACATGAGCACCGGGTTCGGCAAAGTGATCCGGTCTCTTCCCAATAGTTGGGAACACTTGAAGGTTAACTTAACCCATAATGATAGCATCAAAACTTTTCGTGTTGCCCGTCATGTCGAGCTTGAAGACAAGCGTCTTGGTCTTCAAAATCGTATCTAATGCCTATGTGGCGAATCGAGTGGCACAAAGTCTTCGGCTTCAAGCGCGGGAAGAATTGGAACAATGACGGAAAGGGTAAGGAGACCGGAGAAGGACCTCTCCAAGAAAAGGAACAAGCCAAATCCCCGAAGGGAAAACGATTTTCAAGAAGAAAGACAAGAGTAAGATGAAATGCTACAACTGCCATGTTCCAGGGCATTTTGCTCATGAGTGTCCCGAGCCGAAAAAGGTAGCATTTCAAAATGCATCTCTAAGTGCTACATATGTTTCTAGCACTATTTTACTAACTGAATCTTATCCTGTGTGGATTGTAGACTTAGGGGCCACCGACCATGTGAGTCGTGATCGAGAAGCATTTGTGGAGTTTCATCGAGTCTCACATGGATCAAGGTGGATATATGTAGAAATAATGCAAAGCTTGAAGTCAAAGGGATAGGCACTTGCAAAATGGACTTGCGTGGTGGCCGAACTTTGATGTTGCGTGAGCGTCCTATATGCTCCGGAGATCCGACGTAACTTAGTATCCGTGTACCGTTCTTCAGATCTAGGTTTCGATTTAAAGTTTAGTCGCAATGGTGTTAGAATTACTCAAGACAATATTTTTTATGGTTTTGGACTTCGTTATGATGGTTTTATTGTTTTAGATTGTAATCCTTCAACTTATGACTATTATGTTGGATCGTTGTGTAATGACATGTTGATTCTAGTAACAAAGTGATGTTGATGTTATTACATGTCATACAAGAATAGGTCACACAGGGCAAGACCGGATGAATAGATTGGCAAAGGAAGGGCATTTAGGTCCTTTCTCCAAAATTGAAATCCCAACTTGTGAAAATTGTCTTGCCGGAAAGATTACACGTAAACCATTTGGGAAGGCTAAGAGAAGCCGGACTCCTATCGCAATTAATCCATTCGATATACGTGTCCAATGAATGTGAGGGCAAGGTCTCGGTGCTTTGTATTTCATTACATTTATTGATGATTTCACGTGCTTTGGTTATGTCTATTTGATTTCTCATAAATCTGAAGCACTTGAATGTTTTAGAAAATATATGAATGAAGTTAAGAATCAATTAGATAAAAGTATAAAGACTTTAAGAACCGATAGAGGCCGTGAATATTTATCAAAACAGTTTGAAGAATTATGTAATGAAAAAGTCATTACGAGACAGTTAACTACTCCTTACACACCTCGACGTATGGTGTAGCGAAAGGAGGAATAGAATATTATTGGACATGACAAGATCTATGATGGCGCAGTAAATTTACCTATCTCCTTCGGGGAGATGCGTTGATGTTACATACTAAATAAAGTGTCTTCTAAATCAGTTACTTCCACTCCCTATGAGCTATGGACTGGTCATAAACCGAACTTGAATGATCTACGACCTTGGGGTTGTGCTGCATATGTAAAGGATCATTTTGGTAAGTTTGGAAAACTGAGTCCAAAAGGGAAGAAATGTATCTTCATAAGATACTCAGAACACTCCAAAGGGTATGTGTTCATTGGTGAATTAGAAGATGGAAGTATAACTGAAATTGAATCACGAGATATCACTTTTTTAGAAAATGATTTTCCCAAAAAGGGCGAAATAAAATAAGGAGAGCCTTTTTACGAAATGTTAAATTCAGATGATCAAACATTGTCTTCGGACATATTTGATAGTCAAATAGATCAAGGATCGGTTCCTGGTCCAAGTGCGAGTTTTGAATCCCAAAATCCTTTAGAGAATCGACCTTTCAACAACGTAAGAGTACCGTAAAAAGTGTACCTAAACGATCTTATGAGATTGAAGATTACGTTTTCCCGGTGTCTGCCATTGCACTGATAAGCCTAATTTTGACCGAGGCTTTTGGCAAGTCCTGGAAAAGATGAATGGATGAAAGCAATGAAAGAAGAATTGGAGTCCATGAGAACCAATAAAGTCTGGGATCTGGTTGATCTTCCTTCTAGGCATAGAGCTATTGGGAATAAATGGGTTCTCAAGGTTAAACGTAAAGTTTTGACGTCAATAGAAAGATACAAGGCACGATTGGTCGCAAAAAGTTTTACCCAACAAACTGAATAGATTATGAGGAAACTTTTTCACAGTTACGAAGTTTACCTCAATTCGGTTACTTTTGGCTATTGTTGCACGTTTGGATCTAGAGTTACACCAATGGACGTGAAAACAAATTTCTCAACGGAGAATTAAACGAGGAAATCTCAAACAACCCGTAGGTTTCATCATTAAAGGCCAAGAAAAGAAAGTTTGCAAATTAAAAAGATCTATTTATGGCTCGGCGCCTTGAAGCGCAAAGGTATTTGAGATTTCACAAAGAGGTGTGTTGACACCCGATTTTGTCCCGCCCTTTTTCCGAAATATTTATTTGCGAATAGCTATGCGTACTTTACTCCAATTATTAGCCTTCTATTAATAATTGTCGTTTTCCACTGTCCAACTATAGTCATCGCCTACTATCGCTATTGTCATAACGTTAGTAATTCTTCTATTATTATTATTATTATTATTATTATTATTATTATTATTATTATTATTATCACTATTATCTTTCGTCATACCGCGAGCACCTAATATTATAATCGCGATGGTCGCTTTTAACATTTTTTACCATCTTATGTGAAACGCATCACATTTATTTTATACAATTAAACAATGGCATTTATTTACTTGTCAACTTTACCGCGCAACTATTATAATATCGTATAGTTTTCACCGCCTATGTGACTACTAGTAATTATACTTTGCATTGCCTAATTTATTCATTTAAGCATATATTAGTGTAAGATTTATTAAAAAATGATGAAAATTTAAAAAAACCCCATTTTTTTTTAAAAAAAAAACCCAAATGCGGCCCAAAATTATCACCGGGCCCTCGTTCTCTTTTCCCTTTAATTAGGCTTTTTTTTTAAGCGACGCGCCCCCTCTGCCCCCCTCTCTTCCCCCCCTCCTCTCTTCCCCTTCCCCCTCTAACTCCGTAGAAAAGGAAAT
>NC_081348.1:48329974-48430634 GCF_029784015.1 Lycium ferocissimum | reverse complement strand
ATGGTGTAAATGATCCACTTTTGCGATGTCTTCCTCTAGTAGTGAAAGGAATTGGAGCACTTATTCATTAATTCATAGCATCAAAAGAAATAAACTAGCTACTTATGAGCAGAATATTTAGTTTTTGTACACTATAATCTTTCTTGCTCTCGTAAAATATACAAGTAATCCAAGCAAGTATTGGTATTTGGGTATTTCTACAATCTACATTTTCTTCATTTTGATTTTTTTAACTAATTTATTAAGCATAAGTTTTTTTTCCACAATCTTCTAATATTTCTAATCCTTTTGATGTTGATTTAAACGGAAATCATTTTGATATTGATGAAACTTTCAATGATTTAGATGAATTATCAATAGATGAACTTCAACTAAAAGGAGTAATCTTTGGAGAAGTTGAAGATTCTCAAAGAGTTAAAGTTGAAAGTACTGAGGAAGAAAAATTTGAATAGAAATATTAAAGGTCTACAAGTTCCCGTTAGCAAATGCTTTTTGTTTTCTTATTAGCTTAGTTCAAATGTTTGTGCTCTTCACTTTTTTTATGGTTATTGAAGTTGTAGTTTGTTTTTGCCTTTTCGGTGATCATGTAATTGACTTAATGTGAATAGCTAAAATACTTATAATTTGTGTCTTGTGAGATGAATGATAATTGTGTCTTCTCCCTTTATGTCAAGTTTTTTACAAAAGGCATGGTATGTTTTATTTCTCTTTATGTCTTTAACTCTTTACGTATTATCTTGATATGCTTATAAAACTAGCTTCATACTTTGTTGTGTAAGTTGTAGAAGAATGGAAGAAATCATGCCATCTTGGAAAGAGTCAAGATATTTGCCTATAACTTGAGAATAAAAGTTTCTCTTTCTGCTGTCTACAAGCTACATGCAAATTTTCCACATAATGTCTCATAATTTAAGCATGTTCTTATAACTACATTTTAAATATATGAATTATTTTTATTTGAACCCTCCTGTAGCCGTACCCTCAAATCTTAAAATTTAGATCTTGAAGGATTTGAACACTAGCTACGCACCGTATCAAACACCCATACCCGAGTCGAGCAACTATATTGACCGAACCACGTAATTCGCTGTGTCACTATTTTACTATTGCTGTTACTATTCGATTTTGTTGTCTTGTTCAATCAAAAGTATCAATTGGTCCAGTCCATGGCGTAACACCTTGGATCTTGCAACGAGTCAGATGGCAGCCCAGTTAATTAAGTTCAGCTAGTAAGTTGTAAATGACAGATATTCAAGGTTAAAAGAGTAGTCTGAAAGAGTGTAGTGGTTGCACTCAGATTCTTGGCAACTTATATGAGCTAATAAGCTGTAAAGTGGCAGATATTCAAGTCCATCAATTCATGTCATTTAGGTTATTCCGCAGATAAGAATGTGGTGGTTACACACAGCCTTACTCTTGGCAACTAGCAATATTCCTTCTCCCTCACTTTATGTTAACTGATATCCCGTTGAACTTTAGTGCGGTGACTTTGTTATTTTTCACATTGGCCTCCTGATATTTGCAAAGGCATCGGCACTTGAACATTGTCAAACATCCACAAAAAGAAAATATAAAATAAAAACCGATAAGAATCGGGTTACTTGAATAAAACAAGAAAACATTGCGAAAGCGAAAATACGAAGATTAAAGAGAAGAATGTAAAGATATGCGAAATTCGAGAATAAAATCTCGAAATTTCAAAATTAAGTGATAAGAACCCTAATTGATCTTAGTATTCAAAATTAGCGGATTAAAACTAATTAAGATACTAATAGAGTCAATTCAAGAACTTATATCAAAAAGTGATCTAAACCCCAATTTCGAAGAAATTAGATACAATAATTAGTATAAGACTAATTACCTTCTTTAATTTACGAATAAGAACCAAAGATATCAAGTACGAATTAATCTTACCTCTTAAAAGAATCGTTCTTATAAGGTTGCAAGATAAATTCAAATTAGTCACACACAAAGGTGTAAAGAAGAGAAACTCTCAATAATAATAATAATAATAATCTAATGAAAATAACAAAATTCACCCCAATATATAAGGGATACTTATCCCAAATAGCATGGGATTAGAATCTACTTTTAGGAAAGTAATTAAAAACTAAAACCTAACTAGGAAACTTTAAACAAGGAAAACAAAGTAAAAATCTTTCCAACAAATTACCCAACAAAAATATGGAAATAGGTGACCATTCTTGGACCAAAATCCCACGGCTAAACAGCCCCTATTTTGCACCAAATCTCACGTGAAACTTCAGCCAATTGTTGGACAAAACTCAAGTCAATTCCAGCCCCATATAAGCAGGGTGCAATTCTCAATTCAAGCAGCACTGTCTCTTCTTTGGGGTGGTCTTTAAATTTGCCTCTCATATATGAAATTAAATTTTGCTTCTCGGTTAAAACCCATGGGTTCCAGTTTGAACATCCACTCCACAAAAATTTTAAAAATTCTGTAAGACAGAGTTTGAAATTTTCAAATGCCCCAACCAAAGATACACTTGTTAAGGAATTACTAAAGTTATGGACCCGACATACTTATGCCTTATGGCAGACTTGCAGATAAGTATGCCGGATCCGCATAACTTTGGTAATTCCTTCACAAGTTTATGCCGGATCCTAAGATACTTATGGGCAAACTTTTAGTTAAGCCTTAACTAAAAGTTTTTCCTAGTTATGCCTTTCATGGAAGACTTTTTAGTTAAGGCATAACGAAAAGTATGCCCCATAAGGCATAACGAAAAGTATGCCTTATTTCCTTAAGACATAGACTTTGTTTTATAAGCCAAATTTGGTTAGTTCAAACACCGTATATTGGCAACCAAATTGAACTTAACATCAAGAAAGCAAGAACGCCGGGAAAGAAACAGATCATACATTAGCAGTAAACAAAGCATGCTCATAAAAGGCCGATATTGTTTTTATATTTTATCTATCGGTGCATCGTAGGATGTGTCAATTTGCACAACTTGGTAAGTGCAAATACTACCAGACCGAGGTACATTTGCAACATTTTAAGACCTCGAATATGCATTAAGATACATTTAGTTAGAACAAAACATCCACATTCTTTATTGGTTTGTTGTGATTTATTGTCCGGTCCCATTAAAAGTTTGTCCATAAATATGGTCGAATTCAGATAAACTTGTTAAGGAATTATCAAAAGTTATGCCGACTCGCAAGATAAACTTGTTAAGGAATTACCATAAAGTTATTTAATTCAGATACTTATGCCAAGTTTGCTCCATAAGTAGTATGCCGGGTCCGGCATAACTTTGGTAATTCCTTAACAAGTGTATGCCGGGTCCGGCATACACGCGACCCAAATCTTGCCTTGCAATTTTTTTTTAATTTATGCTTGAGCGGGGGTTCGAACCCAGAACCTCATGATTTCTGCGTGAACGCTCAGGGTTGCAACGCAAAGGGCAAAAATTAAAGACCAGCAACATGAGGGGCATAATTTAAAGACCACAAATATGAGGGGCAAAATTTAAAGACCACTCCAAAAGAAGGGCAATCCGCGCAAAAAAATGTATTGGGCATGACATGCATCCCTTTTAGGCTTGATTCTCCTTTCTTTGTGGGCTGAAGTTTTAGCTCCTTTATTGGGTTCTCCTTGGGCTTCACATAGGCCCTTCCTTTTGGGCTCCATATGCGCTCAATTTTCCTTCTCTTGGGCTTGGACTTGGATCTTTCAATACGTGCAGCTTTTAGCCCACCCCTCGCCATA
Organism: Lycium ferocissimum; assembly: GCF_029784015.1. Lineage (NCBI taxonomy): Eukaryota > Viridiplantae > Streptophyta > Magnoliopsida > Solanales > Solanaceae > Lycium > Lycium ferocissimum. Next base: position 48,426,898 of record NC_081348.1, on the reverse strand, counting down.
ATTCCTAGGCTCATCTTTGGACACTTCTTCCACGATAAGCATCTTCTTGATTTTCCATTGAAGCCCATTAACTTTAATAAATGTATGCCACTGTGGATGCTATCATTCCCCTCTTCTTGAAAACAATTCGTCCTCGCATTGTAATCTCGCAAAATCAAGAAGTCATGTACTAGTAAACAATATCCATTTATCATACGCAACAATGGAAGGAACAAAACAAGATAGTGATCATGTGTCCACTTTACCCAGTTAAGCCTAGCATGTATAAATGCACCCTTATAAAGCATGTAGATATCGTCATCACAATAGAAAATTTTCCTACTTATATAAGCACAACAAAAATCATGTCTAGATGAAGTAGGGAACGATATGTGCTTCTTCAATTTAGTTCTATCAATAAAGTATCCCAATGGGTATGGCAAAGATGACATATGATCCTTAAAACATGCATCAAATTGAACACTTTTATGAAATAACAAAACATCCTCAATTACACCTCCCACAAATTTTCCCACATAAAATCTATTCACACAGGCATAAGAGTTTTCATGAAAGATAAAAGAACTCTTAATTTCCAAAATAAAATCTCCATTAAATTAAAGCTCATTATTGAGATCATCACGAATAATATTTTCAATCTCATTGAATTCTAAGTAATTGCTCAAATTCTCAAACAAGAAATTATGGATAAATTCAACAAAAAGTATTTGATCACTAGTATCATAATAATCATGTATCTCCTCATCACTAGTAGCAAACACTTTTTTAAGCTTACAATCACCATTATTTGAAGAATTATGTCTCAACACACGGGACGAAGAACCATATTTTATCACATGAAAACTCATTCGCAAGTGGGAATCCACAATCAACAATGTCATGCTCAATTTTAAAAGGGAACAAATTACTCTTATGCTTGAACTTAGAGGTTATAGTTAATGACTTGTTATATAGCAAAATAGCGTCATCTTCAAAATTAATAAAGTCACCAACATAAGAAATAAGAGTGTAGTTCATTATCTCTAAAAAGACCTTAGGTGGTTTAGGAATCCCTAGAATGTGCATAAACCAATTATATATACCATACTTGGTCTTATGTAGCAAAGAAACAACATCACCTCGTTTTTCCTTTTGCATTGGTGTTAGATTCACAACTATCCTGTTGGACTTTTTGTCATGATAATTCGTCTTACCTTTATCCTTCAATATGCACTTGCCCTTGAGACATGTAGTTTCGACCACCTTAGGATTAAGTTCATCCAATGATGGTTCGTTAATGCAAACTTTCTCATGAGTACCTGCAAGAGAGTCAAAACAACAAGATGAAGAAGTAATGATGTTAGAGTTAGAATAAGAAATAACCTCTCTCGAACTCTTTTCTTTTTCTCTCTCAATCTCATGACCATCCCTTTCCTTTTCTATTTCATGGCCATCTCTCTTTTCTTTTCTCTCAAGCTTACTTTTTTTCTCACTTGACATCTAATTCTCTTCACATAGCATAACTCTTTTTTTTTGTGATGACCCGTTCGGTCGTTATTGTGTTCCAACCCTTTTGATCCCTTTCCAAGCTTTATTAGCTCATATTTGAACCGCGGGAACCGTTGGCATACTTCCTGAGGTCATCGGACTGGATTTGGGTAAGTTTTGGGGAAATTTGGCTTGTAAGTGAAAAGCATTTGACTCATAGTTGATTTTTGGGTAAACGGACCTTTTTCGGGAATCCGTTGATTCTGAGAGTTCCAGAGGGTCTTTTAGAACCTATGCGTCTATTTGGTTCTGTTCCCAATGCACTCGGGTGCATTTTGGGACTTGGGTTGGGAAGTTGATTTTGAGGTATCGGGGGTTGACTTGGTCAACGAGACTTCCGTTGGGAATTTCGAGGCCATGAGTACATTCATAGCGTGTTTTTATATGTGTCTGCATATGTGGTATGTGAGCAGATGGCCTCGGGTGGTAGTCGGGATTTCGAGTTGAGATTGTGCTTTTTGGGGAGTTTCTGGTTCTGGTGCCTCGCTATAGTGGCATTAGTACCACGTAATGCAAGACCGCATAGCGGGTGACCACGCCGCGTGCCGGCCCGGCATTGCATTGGCTGGGGACCGCCGCAAATGTCCGAGGGAACGCCGGCTCGGGACCGCCGCAGAGGTCTCGTTGTCGCAAAAGCGGGTATCGGGCAGATTGATGCATTAAATGAGTGTTAAAAGCCCTAAGTCCCTTATTTATTATTATTTTGACTTTAGAGTATTGAGAGCATTTCAAGGTGATTCTTGGGGGGAAATCTTTGTGGTAAGTCCTTCTATCTTCCTTGCTATTCCATTTTCCTTAATCACCTTAGGATTTCATTATCATGCTAGTTCACTAAGAGTTCAAAGATTAAAGAGGGTTTAATAAGTTCTTCATTCTAGGCTTTGTAATCTTGATTTATTAATTGTGTTAGCTTCATTAAGCATGGAATTGATTACTAGAATCAATTATTGCATGATTCCTCCAAATTAGTGTCTAAATTATGGAATTGAAAGTTAGGGTTTATACCCAAATTTGGGGTTTTTGCCTAGAATCCAAATTTAAGTAATTTGTTCGTTCTTCTAGCTTGAAATTGATGGGAATTGATCACCTAGAGCTTAATTCTGTTGAGACCTATAGATTCCTAATTTCACTTTTCTAGTTCATAAACCCCATTTCATAGGTTGGGGATTTGGGTCTTGAATAGAAGTAGGGTTTGAATGATGTTCTTCTTGATTCTAATTTCATGATTCAGATATGTTTAGACTTTCATTTTCTCGAGGCTAGCTCAAAGGAAGGGAAAGACTAAGACTTGATTATTGGAGACTTTGCTGTTCAGCTCTCCAGGTAGGTTATGGTTTAACCTATGGTGAGACTTCAATTAGCGAAGCATATATTTAGACGATATTGTCAGAGAATGCATGTAAACTTTCGGGTATGAAGTTAGGTTGTATATTGCCTTAGGTTGGGCCTTGTTATATGATTTGGGGCTAGCCACCCCGTTGTGTTGTGACTTATCTTGATCTATTTATTGTTGGCTCATTGCCACGTGGAGATGGTAGATATTGGTGACTAGTGATATATCTTGATGATGATGTTGTAGCACCTTGCTTGTTGCTGTTTCGAGACCAGGATTTTGAGACTATTGTGGCTTATTGTGTAGCCTTTTTATTGATATTGTTGATGTGCCCATGTGTGGTACTGTTTTGACATTGAACTCATACATTGCTCGCATTCTCATCCATCATGATATGTTGTTGATACATTGATGATATACAAGGAAACACTGTTATGAGCTGGGCTCAGTTGGATGAGATTGACGTGAGGATCGATGTTCGATGCTTATCCCGGAATCGAGGTATGAGTGCTGGTAGTGATTGCCGAGGTCTTTACCGGAATCATGAGAAAGGAATGGTACATTGACTTCGCGGGTCCCCCGTGGGTTGTGCTGCTGAGATGTGATGTTCCATCATCGGAGTACATGTGTATCGGTGCATATGCTTTGCATCCATATTTCATACATTATTGTATTGCATTGTACTTTTTGCCTCTTGTGATATAGTTAATAGTATCAGGTGGGATCGACGTCTACCCCCTCGTGGCTGAGAGTTCGAGGTTGCTGATTCGAGTCTGTTGGGGTGAGCATGTGGACGCTTCGCTACCCGAAGACTCTTCTTCCATTATGTCTTGCTTTGCTATTCTGAGACATTATTGAGACTATTTATTGATGTATTATTATTACTTCCAGACTTATAGATTTTAGTTAGATGCTCTTGTATGACCAGACCAGATACTGGGTTGGTTTTTTATTTACTTTCGCACTTATTATATTTTCATATGTCAGACTTACGTTACTTTATCTTCTTTTTCTATTTATACTGTGTTTGTGAATGTTGGGTTAAGAGGAGGCCTACTGAGGTGGGATAGGTAGGTGCCCGCGCGACTTTGTGAAATTGGGTCGTGACATTTTTCCTCGCTAGATGTCAACATGCACTCCTTTACTTCTCTCATTCTTTTCTCTCTCAAAATTTTTCATTGTTTCGCTCACACGTTTCTGATCTTTATAAACTTGGGATGGAGTAAAAGATGCAAGAATATATTTTCTTCTATTTAGCTCAAGAGAAACTCTATTCTTTCTCCTATCATGAATTGCATTCCTATTAAATAGCCATGGACATCCAAGCTTGATATAACAATCTTGCATTGGAATTACATCACAAAGAACTTTATCGGAATACTTTCCAATGACGAAAGAAACCATACATTGCTTTGTCACCTTAAGCTCACCAAAATCTTTCAACTAGAAAGGATTAATATTGAAGTTTCTTTTCTTCCACTTGTTATAATGTAACATAGCAGCCATCGGTTCAAGTAACATTTTATGTAGTGTCTTGCCATTTTCTTTGAATGGAGCTTCCCAAAAGAATGTGGGTATACAAATTTATTTGCAGAGTAATTGAGTACTAGAAGTATCTGATTAATTCTGATGGTCTATGCTGTGAATATCTGATTTGTTTCAGCCTTTCAATGAATTCACATATATATATATATATACTTCAAACACATTTTATATTTCAACATAACATTACTAAATTAATTAGCTTTAAGAAAAGAAGGAAATGTATATATGCAATCAAGTTATATGCACCTTCCTCCAAAATATCGTATGCATTGTCCAACTAGTGGCGGAGCCACACTATGCCGAGGGTGTTCATCCGAACCCCCTCGGCGGAAAAAAAATACTATTTTTACAAGGTTAAAATTATTTTTTATGTATATATAGTAGACGTTGAACCCCCTTAAGCTTCTTCGTATGTTTATTTTTTTATATCTTGAACCCCCTAGGCGAAAATTCTGCCTCCGTCAGTGTGTCCAAGAATTTAGCGATTTTCAAGGAACATAATGTGGTGCGTACATGTAAATTGTAGTTCTTACATGTCTTTAAAACTCAATGGCCTGAATAGCTACTGTTGCATTCAGAGATAACAACATGTAACCCAATCATGACTTTGTTATTGGAAACCCATTAATAAAATTGCATGAGTATGTCAGTGTGGGCACTGGCCACTACAAGATATATCACTTATCAGGGCTTTGTTTATGAAGCAAAGGACAACCTATACCACAAGTTTCATCAACATTATTTCCATGTGAATAGGGAAGAAGAGTAAAAGGATATCTTGAAAGCAATGCTATAGGAGATTGTAAGATGCCGCTTCTCACCCAAAAAAAAAAAGAAGGGGAAGTTTGATACACAAATCGTCCCTCGTTCACGCAAGGTCAGGAGAACGGTTGGAGCCCAAGGGATGTAATATGCGGCCCTTCCCTAGACCTTGTGTGAAAGCGGGATGCTTCGTGCTAAGATTTTTTTTTTTTCCTTTTTCTAGTTTTGGCTTAGAAAGGGCAGCTTACAATCTCCTTAAAAAAAGGTTTGGAAAGATCTTTCTAAATTAGCAACAAGTTTCTTTCTTTCCTGTGGATGAACTTAAGTTTTGATCTTGAAAATGTCAGGTATTCATGTGATGCCTTGACCCATTATCACTTATTCCTGACCCTTAACATTTGGACATCTCATCATGGATTCTCCAATGAAAATGTTGAAGGGGGAGAAGTTGTGACCCTTTAGGGGTCGTTTGGTACGAAGACAAGTAATGCAGGTATTAGTAATGCAGAGATTGTAATGCTGGGATTATTTTTTATCTAAGTGTTTGGTTCATTGTATTAAAAATTAGATATACAATGTATAATCTAGGCTTGTGTTTGGTTTAAAACTGTATAAAATCTTCTTTACAATTATACCCTTGAATATTTGTGGGATTGTCTATTTCATGTAATTGGGAAAAGGTTTTGAGGGGCAGTTTACTCATTTTAGAGGTCTTATCCAGGTATAGTTAAACCTGGTATAAGTAATCCATTGGTTTCCTCGATATTAGATAAGCTCCCCTATGGCGTATAAGTAATCCACGTATTAGGTATGATTAAATTGAATTGACTAACCAACATTGTATTGAATGGACTAAATTTTAATACAAGGACTATTTTGATTAATACAGCCTACCAACCGACCCCTTAGTGTTTTATTGCAAGCATTGAAATTTTATTATCAGGAGACAAGAACATTAACTCCAATATAGACAAGTGCAAGGCCAATGTTACCATTCTCAAAATATAGCTAGTGCAAGGCAAGCATTTAATGAGTAGGGAGTTAAAAACAATATCAACCCCGCTCTTGATTTGCTAAACTTAGAAAAACTATCACTTCTTGACATTTCAAGAACTACTATGTGTTACTTTCACCTACCTGCATCCTGTTGTTTGATTTTTTCTTTCTTTTCTCTAACACCTTTTCTCATTTCTAGGTCAGCTCTCTCTCTCTCTCTCTCTCTTACAGTCTCACTCACTTGTATTTCCACCACTCTTTTTTTACCCCTATCTTCCATTGCAGAAAAAATTTGGACTCACACCACTATTTCTCTACCGTTCTCTATTCATACTCCTTTGAATTTTCACAAACTTGCTTGGTTGGTTCTTCCCCTACCATTAATCTTTATACCTCTTAACTAAATCAATTAAAAAGAAATCTTGTACGTTAAGATGTTCATGATTCGGTTTGGATCGATTTTCCAATAAAAGGGAACCAAACCAATTAAATCAATTTTTCAAATATTGAATTCAAAATTCATTTAAGTCGAGTTTTCATCACTTCAATTTTGTCGGTTTTATCGGTGTTTTCGGTTAGTTTAATTTTTTGGTCTTTTTTAAAAAAAAAAAAATATATATATATATACTTCAAACACATTTTATATTTCAACATAAAATTACCAAATTAATTAATTTTAAGAAAAGAAGGAAATATATATATGCAATCAAGTTATATGCACCTTCCTCCAAAATATCGTATGAATTGTCCAAGAATTTAGTGATTTTCAAGGAACATAACAAAATAATTACTTAAAACGAATTATTATTAGTTTGCAAAAATTTAAAGATCTTGTTGTGATATACCAAGATATCTGTATAAAATTAATCAGTACTGATGAATTGAATAACTAAAGAACTCATAGACAAGTCATTCTGAACATGAAATAGATTCTTAGAATTATCAAAATAAATTATTACAAATCAAATTAGAAAATAAATGTAAAGAATTGGTTTGCTGTAAAGGGAAACACCTAAATTACTAACCAAGAGTCCAAGAAAATAATATACTTAGTATTTAAAAATGCATTTATATGGTCGGTTTGATTATTTTTTACTTAAAACCATAACTAAATCAAATTTTATCATTTTTTAAAAAATTTAAAAAACTAAAACCAAACCAAACAAAAAAAAAATATGATTTTTTTCTTCGATTTTCGATTTGGTTTGATTTTTCAATTTTTAGTGAATAGTCTTGCTTGTACCCCACAAAAGAAATTGAATCTTTAAAAACTTTCATTTCACATCTCAAGAAGTTAAACCAAAGAAACCTCAAAAATTAATTCTCAATAGAATTCTTAAGTTATCAAGTCTAAAAATTAACTAAAAGAAGATAAACAAGGAAGGAGGATTGGAACTTAAAGTTCAATCTTTTAAACATACACACACAAAAAAGATAAAATCTGGATTTTGTATGAATTCATTTATCTCTATTTGATTTTTGACAAATGAAGAACAAAACTATGAAAAGAGAGGGGAAATAATTTTTTTTTTTTTTTTAAATAGAGGAGGTATTGGAAAGAAAAACAAAAGATTTTAAAAGAAAAGACCCAAAAAGATTAGAGGGGAATTGACGAAATGGAGAGAGTGTGCTGACAAGGGGACCCACAGAAAACACATGTCAAAAGAAAAGAGTGTCTCACACAACTAATGTTGGTTGTGCCTCAACCATGGTAAATTTTTTCGTTGTTTTGCATATTAATAAAGCTAAAAACAATGAACATAGCGGGAGAAATGGATTTTCGGTCCTTTATATTCCCTCCGTTTCAATTTATGTGAATCCATTTGACTGACACGACATTTAAGAAAGAGTGAAGACTTTTAAAACTTGTGATTCAAAATAAGTCTTGAGTATTTGTGTGGCTGTAAATCATTTCATAAAGTGAATTTGTTTTCAAATTAAGAAAGAGGTCATTCATTTTGGTACGAACTAAAAATAAAATAGGTTCACATAAATTGAAATATAGGGAATAATTATTTTTAATTTTATGACCTTTTTACAAGAGATTTTTATTTTTTACATATAAGAAATTTAAAAAAATATATATAAAAATTAAATCTGAAAAAAATATTTTTTTACTCAAATTATAAGAGATCAAGAGATCTTATTTCCTCTTAAGTCAGCTGTTTTGATGATGTGGAGTAATTTTTGCTATCATCAAAACTCAAAAGGCAGAAAGGTTGAGTGTGTCAATTACTGACAAAAGTGACAAGCTAGTGAGTCATGGTTAACGTGACAACATATTCTCATTGTCTCAAAGTCAAGGTAATTTTTAATTTTTCACGTTCATTGTAAATGTCCTTGATTATTGTTGATCACTACTTAGATTGGACAAAGTTTAAAGCATTTATTGGATTATTATTGACCAAAAAAATTTATTGGATTTTTTTTTTTTGAAACCTCAGGATAACTCGCAGCCGCTACAATCTCTGTCACAACCTCTGCTCTTTAGGTGAGCACTTTGTGCGCACTAAGTAAACCCCCTACTGTGTAATAGCCTGCAAACCACACAAGGGATGTAAACCGCATTATTTTAAGTGAAGCATAGTCTATGCGACAAAGCCGTATTAACTCGAGAAGACATTGAGGGGGGATCGATCCCGGGTCATCCGTGTGGATAACCACCCTCAAACCAACTGAGCCATCCCGAAGGACATTTTATTGGATTATTATCTGGTAAAAACATCAACATCGATGGTACGTTTAAGATGGAGATGTTGCAGACATAAGAGCATACCAGTCAAAGTTTTTGGGTTTTAATTTTTTACTGCTCCTTTTTTGTGAGTGGTCCTTGTCTTCTTTACTCCTCTCGTAAGCATTTTTTATTGGGTCCTTATCAATAATAACATCATGCTAGGGTTTCCTAGAATTGGACTTAAAAATTCTCCAAAGGCCTTAGTTTCATAAATATTTCCCATCCTAACTGGATATTAATGAATGCAAGTACAATGAAGTCTTTGACCCCCTTTTTTTTTGGCTTTAGATATCATTTTTCTCTTGAATTACTCATTCTCTATTTTTCACAGACGTTTATACTAAAATAAGAGTAAAAAATTGCTGATGTGTGACAACAATATGCAATGACGGAAAACGATACAATCTATTCAAAATTATACAATACAATACGTTACGAAACCACACGTAACAACCATCGAAACACGGTGATGATTCAACCAGTATGGATAGAATTGAAAAAAAGTAAAAAATGAGTACTTTTTAAAAAAAAAATATCAAATATATTTGGAATAGATTCAGTATGTCAAAATAACTCATGTTTGGGACCGAAGAGAGTATGTTTTTGCAAGTTGGGGAGGTGATGAATTTTGAACCAAAAATTAAGGTGATGGAAATGGTGGTTGCATCATCTTCCTGCTTTGCGTAGTAGTTCACGTATTTGCCAAATTTTGGCCGACCTCCTGTCAGTCCAACTATTTAAAAAGTTTAGCCCCCGGAAGTTGACATCATAACACCTTTGTGATGTATTCACAACATGGAAAATAGGAATGCACATTCAGTAGGTTTATCCTGTTTTGAGTTGATTGGCTCCATTTATTCAATTGTCATCACTAAACAAAAATGAGAGTTTTGGGTTTGGCTATTTCCACTGGTGATGTATCATCAGCTTGTCGAGTGTTTAACAAACTCATACCATCCACTTCAAATAGGATTTGGTCCCTATCATTCTTCCATGATATACCAATTCTATCAATTGTTTCATTTCAGAATCAAGTGCCTCATGCATAAGTAAGACCAACACCCATATATCACTTCAAAGGTTCTTTATTGAGACCGGCTGTGACCGGACAAACATATCTTTATTTGATTTCTAAATGACAAATGATATAATTGTACAATTATTATGGTCATGGTAACCACTGTTTCCATTTTGGATTATCTCCTGTAAAGAATTAGGGACGGTTAGATAAAACCTTATACACACTACTATTATCACATCGATCTTTGAAGGAAGGGGATTCTCACCTACTGAATCGAAAGAATGACTCACGTGTGGAACAAAAAAAGTTTGATATACACAACAAAGGATAGAAATTGGAGGGCAGGTGCCTTGGATTTGGTTTTCGATTTGGACCTTCTAATGGGTTGATTCAAGTGAGGGGTTGCTCAGATGGTATGCACCCTCCCTTTTCACCTCCAACTCAAAGGTCGTAGGTTCGAGTTGGTCACCAAGAGAGCAGAAAGAGGGAGCTCTTGGTAGAGGGATAAATAAAATAAAAATTCTTTTATAAGAATTTTGCACAATAAATCTAAAATATGATTTTGATTAAAGGTTTATATAAAAATAAAATAAGGAGGATTTCGGGTGTGCTTAGTATGGAGGAAAAATAAAATAAGGAGGATTTCGAGTGTGCTTAGTATGGAGGAAAATATTTTCTAGAAAATGTTTCCAATCTTTTTATATTTGGTTGGTCAAGATATTTTGGAAAACATATTCTCTAGGAAAATAAGTTTCTTAAAAATGAGAAAAATGACTTCCCTAATGGAAGTAGGGAAAACAAGTTTCATAAGTGTTATTCCAAGTTCATTATCTCCTCCCCACCACCCAACGTCCCTAACCTATTCCCACCCCTGAACGCACTCCCCACCCCATTCCAACTCATAATGTTTTGCTAGATTACATATAATTGCTCTTGGGATAATGTTTTTTACTTACTAAACACTAGAAAATAAGTAAGAGACCCACTTATTTACCAAGAAAACATTTTCTAGAAAAACATTTTCCATGAAAAATATTTTCCTTCATTCCACCCACACCCTTCGACCTTCGTCTATATTTTAGTACTCCTTCTGTCCCCATTTATATTTTACTCTTTCCTTTTTAGTCTGTCCAAAGAGAATATCACCTTTCCAATAATTAGAAACAACTTAACTTTATTAAATTCTCCTTTTAGCCTTCATGAATGATTTATAGTCACACAAATATTCAAGATTTATTTTAGATCATAAATTTCAAAAGTTTTTCTTTCGTTATTAAATTTATGTCAAGTCAAACTGTGTCACATAGATGTAGAGGGATATTGAGAATTTGACAAAGGGAAAGCAACGCCGACTTAAGTAACAAAAAGTCAAAAATTGTAGTTCAATTGTTTCTTCCTGTTGTAAGAGAATGATCCATTGCCCTATCGGGGAAAAAAATCCCCAAGTCGGGCGCCGTCAAATAATTGAAATGTTGATACCTAAAAATGAAGATCGGTAACTATCAAGGCTTACAATTATCTAGTAGCATTAATGGGAGCTAGTTTTGTTTTTACCTGATAGGAGGTGTGGGTTTAATTTGCACTGTCTCCCAATGTACCTAATCTAAGTTATTAATTATAGTTCAAACTATTACATAATTTAATAATCTATTAATACTATTAATACTACTACTACTACTACTATTACTACTACTAATAATAATAATAATTAATAATAATTTATATATATATATATAAAAGGAGAGTAGTCTAGCTTAATATTAAGTCAAATGGCGTAATACAAACAAGCCACTTGTTAATAAATTCTATTTGTATTAATTATAAAAAGAAGTTAATAATTGTAGTTCAAAATATTATCTAATTTAATAATCATCTACTACTACTACTAATATATATATATATATATATATATATACTACTACTACTACTACTACTACTACTACTAATAATAATAATAATAATATATATATATATATATATATATATATATATATATATATATAAAGGAGAGTAATCTAGCTTAATATTAAGCCAAGTGGCGTAATATGAACATGTCACTTAGCAACAAATTCTATTTGCATTAATTATAGAAGAAGTTATTAATTTTAGTTCAAACTATTACCTAATTTAATAATCTACAACTACTACTACTAATAATAATAATCTATATCTATATTATAATAAAAGGAAGATAGTCTAGCTTGATATTAAGCCAAGTGGCGTAATATGAACAAGCCACTTGGCAACAAATTCTATTTGTCTTAATTTTAAAAAGAAATTATTGACATTATTAAATTATTAATTTAAGTAATTCGTGCTTATTTTTTATTTAACACTTGAAAACTAAAAGTTCAAGTTTATCTAATTAACAAGCAATTGAAACCTATATATTCTTGAGTGCACACGAGCACATATGAATAATTTTTTGATTTCCATTTTTTTGGAAAGTGGCATAAAAAAAAATCTATTACTATTTGTTGGCCCATTATTATAAGTTAAATAGCTTATGTTGGGAGATCAGGCAAAATGTGAGGGTGGGGGGAGGGCGTGGGGATGGGGAACGAGTTATTGCTCATATTCTACTTAAAATGTTTGCTCTAATACTTTTAACAAATAAACTCTCAAATTTATTAGCGTAAGAAATATAAAATATTTTAGATTATATTATAATAGAAAAATTATATTATGAACCGTGTAATGGGAGACTTAATAAATATAACCAAATTTAAAAATATTGAATATAAAGAAATTCAAGTATCACATTAAAAATTTAAGAACTAAATTAATTTCTTATGTGAGTAACTCTAAAATATAGCATTTATAAGTTCTTTTGCTTTCCAAATCATATTTAGAAGTAAGTTACTTAACTAATAATTATGTCAAGTACACCCATTATTTTATAATGATATGATCTTTTTTATATGTTATAGATCAACAATTATTCATGATTGTACAATGAACAGGGTTAATCATCACAAGATTTAGATTTTGTTAAAATAATATAATCTAATGTGTTCAAATAAGAAAAATTATAATTAAAATTGCACATATTATTATTTTATATATGTTAATGATATTTTTTAATTATATCAAGCAAATAAGGTGATAATTTTTTATGATTAGCTTCATCGACACCGGCCGCGCATCGCGCGGGTACGGATACTAGTATATATAAAAGGAGAGTAGTCTAGCTTAATATTAAGCCAAATGGCATAATATGAACATGTCACTTGGCAACAAATTCTATTTGCATTAATTGTAGAAGAAGTTATTAATTGTAGTTCAAAATATTACCTAATTTAATAATCTACTACTACTACTACTACTACTACTACTAATAATAATGTCACGACCCAAATCATGGATCATGCGGGCACCCACACTAACCTTCCCTGGTGGGCGAACCCTTCAGATAACTACCTTAATTTGATACAACATGCGGAATAAATGCTATTATTATAAGAAATTCCCAAAATGCGGTCTAGACTCATACAAGAGCTTCTAAGAAGTTTACAATTTGAATAGATAACGGACTCAAACCGGATACGATACGACTGGTTGAAGGAGAACAACAGAATCTAAGGAGAGACTCGGGTTGCAATATCTCAAATAGCTCGCAAACGCCTTTGACGAATGCCTCGAAACGGTCGTGAGACTCGAACATCGCTCGAAAATAACTCTACACTCCCGAAGGAGTGTAGCGAAGAGTAGTATGAGCACAACACTAGGCTCGTAGGTATCATAGGCCGACAATGGTTAGTTCACGCATATAAACAAGAAGCAACTAACAAGTAAGCGAGATAAGTAATCAAACACGAGTCCACACATCTAGCACGAGAAAGTCTTGCATTAACGATAGTCACAAGGGATCTCAATATCTCGGATTATAAGCCTAGGGAGAATTCTATAAACCTCGATTCCATCCGGCCTTTAAAATAAATACTCACAAACAACAACTCGGTAATTCACAAATCAAGAATCAATCGAGAGAATGTGCCGCAATGACATGAATGACCATTCAAATGGAGTGCTATGCAATGCAATGCAATGTCGTGCTATGTAAATGTTATGCAATGCGGTAGTCACCTCTCACACTCCACCCCCGTACACACATGCTATGGCAATGCCTCATAGTCATGACCCATGGGGGACCCGCGAAGTCCATGTACCACTCGCTCCGGAATATAACCTCGGATCACGAGCACACTCACGATCCCGGCAAAGACCTCGGGCATCGGACACTCCATCGTTCCGCAAGAAACCTCGGGCAACAAACACTCGCAATCTCCGAGAGAACCTCGAGTCTCTGTCACTCTCAATCTCCGGCGAAACCTCGGAGTCTCTCTGTCACTCTCAATCTCCGGCAAAAACCTCGGAGTCTCTCAATCACTCTCTCACATTATAACAACATAAGAGTAATATGAAAGCATGTCATGCATGATATCGGTCCTCAATTATATCACCAATATGCAATAAACAAGTACAAGTCATATTATTGCCCACGGCTCAATCATCAATATTACCCTTCCCTTTCATAAGGTGAAGGAGCTAGTATGTGATAAAGATACAACTAGGTGATAATTACATCACATAGCACATAGAATATGGGATGCGCCTCGTATGGAATCAACCTCAATAATCACCGCAATCATAGGTTCCATAGATTCATACTAGGAATTGCAATTCAATATCCAATTCTCGGTAATAACCTTCCTCTTCCATATGACCGAGTGGGAGAACAAGAGAGAGAATTATATCAAATACATGAAATCACAATACAATGATAAACATTTCACGTAACAATATCGTAATAATGGCGACGAGCCCGCATAATAAGATATCCAATAATGGCGACAAGCCCACATAACAACCGGCAATACCAACCTAGATGGAATTTACCTCCCACACCGTACCCGAAGGCTCATCATGCTTTCCGTCAATCACTACTATTTACATACGTTTCGCTAACCTAGAGTCTAGACATAAAGTAAACCGTAACTTTACCAATGCCGAACGAGTGTGTCACGAACTTCTTACGCCAAAGCTTTTTCCTTGAAGTGCTTCCGATCGGACAAGGTCTTTAGTGCTTATTCGTCACACAATATGTGTACGTTACCCAATAATACTTCAACCTATATTAAGACGCCAACAACTATGGTTAAGCTACGCGGAGATTCAAACGTATTCTAACGTTAGTAACTCCTTTCAGATGTTTAGGCGATGTTTTCTCTTGTATCTAAACCAACCACATACTACCAATACAACATCAATAATTATGTGTTCAATACCCGGACAGGCCACACAATATTCTGCAATGCCCCACATTCATAACATTAACATGCAATAACGATTCACATACGGCTTCGACATTCTCAAGTTACTTTTATTAGTTTGTAGCCTTAACGTTTTCATGTAACAACTTATAACAGCCCATCCAACATACAATATGATGTATACTCTTAACTTATAATTATTCTTTCCAACTTAATGAAAACACAAGTCCAAAACGGTCCCTAACACGTTCCAAACAAGACCTCAACATCAACATACCATTTCTTACATCCGACTCCGCGTCTACTAATTTATGCAACTTCCAAATCATATTTAAAACATGTAGAAGAGTATTAAACCTTACCTCGAATTTAATTATAACACTTTAGAAACTTAAGTTGTTCCAAAATCTACCATGGCCGTGAGTTGCCATGGCTGTTGCCCTCTCGTTTTTCTTCCTTTAATTTTCCATCCCCAACTAGTTGGTTAAGGACTAAACAAACTAAGACAAAATAAAGATGGAATGGAATTTTACCTTAAAATTAAAACAAGTTGTTGCCTATGTTCTTGTAAGAAAGAAGTTCGTTGTCACCATCGATCCCAAATTATCTAAGCTTTAGTTGGCTTGAACTTGCTGCCTCCAATTCTCAATTGAAACAAAAGCTTCACCATAATTACTTGAACGTTGCTGCCCAATTCCTTTCTCAAAATGAAGTGTGAATGTTTCTCTCAACCTCCCTAAAATAGGTCTTGATCTCTTAATGAACTACTAATTAATTTATAAGGGGCAAGTTTTTCCTTGGCAGCAACAAGCACGTCCATGGCTGTCGTTGTCCGTCGTTGTTGGCCTTGTTTTTCTTCAAGAAATAAATGGTTTCATTTTTAATGAAAATCCAAAAGGACCTACCCTTCCATTATGTATAAAAAAAAAATGACACAAAGTCATCACTACTTTTCCCTTTTTCACGTGCACCATGGCTGGCCAACTCTTTTAATAGTCATCATCCATTTGACACCAAGACACAAACGTGTATGTATATATATATTTGCAAGCTTGCAGCCCACTTTAAATAAAACATGTGGACTCCTACCACTTCACTAGCTACTCATTTGATTAATTAATCACTGTTATAATTTAACAAGGTCACTCCACGTTAATGACCCAAAAGCCACATTTATCTATACTTATAATTACACATAAAGATTATCTTTCCCCACATGGGACCCACGTGGACATATTGTCCTAAACATTACCTAAGTGTTTTTACTTTCCAAAACAAGATTGCTAAGTTTGCAAACTTTTCCGAAAAAAAATCGTTGCCCAAATATTTTACTTGAATTGTTTCCCACTAGAATGATCTCTATATAAATCCTTTTATAGTGGGGTTTGGGGTCCACTTGGCTCATAATGATAATGATCACACTACACCAAAATATGCCACCCATTACATAAATTTGCATAGTCATATCTGCTCATTTCAAGACTTCCACGTAGAATGGTTGGCACGTAATATTATCAAATAACTAAGTATTTAATTCCTTCATCCTCACTATAATCCAACATTTAACCAATTACGCATATAATTAATTTTCTATATCCACCCGCTCTTAAACCGCGTGCAAACTTGTATCCAACAGAATGATGAATTATACATCAAAAGATGGATATGTTTTCATCCACTTAGTGGACTGTGGGGACCACATGCTAATTAATCTACAATGCCACCACCAACTCATACATTATTAGTCACACGTTGCCTTTCCCCTTGTGTTTTACACGTAAGTTTTATTTGGCCCACCCACTATCATAAGATGCCACTACACATTTTAATACACATAGTCTTATATCCCAAAAGCTATGCCAACATATCCTATTCATGACATTAAATACTTATATTTTAAAATTTACTCACAATTAAATAACCGAATAAACGTTATCGCGGTATAGGCAATAAACATTAGATCACGAAAAGGGGTGTTTTACGAATATTAGGCCTAATAAACGGTGCTAAACGACCAAATGGGTCGTTACAAATAATAATAATAATAATAATAATATCTATATCTATATATATATATATATATATATATATATATATATATATATATATATATATATATATATATATATATATATATATATATATATATATATATATATATATATATATATAAAAGGAGAGTAGTCTAGCTTAATATGAAGCCAAGTGTCGTAATATGAACAAGCTATTTGGCAACAAATTCTATTTGCATTAAACATTAAAGAAGTTATTAATTGTATTTCAAAATATTACCTAATTTAATAATCTACTACTAATCTATATATATATATATATATATATAATGAGAGTAGTCTAGCTTAATATTAAGCCAAGTGGTGTATTATGAACAAGCCACTTGGCAACAAATTCTATTTGCATTAAATATTAAAGAAGTTATTAATTGTAGTTCAAAATATTACCTAATTTAATAATCTACTACTACTACTACTACTACTACTACTACTACTACTACTAATAATAATAATAATAATGATAATAATAATAATGAACTCACGTAATATACTCATACGATATTATCAACACATAGTAGTAGTAGTAGTTGTTAATAATAATCTATATATCTATATTATAATAAAAGGAGGGCAGTCTAGCTTAATATTAAGCCAAGTGACGTAATATGAACAAACCACTTGGCAACAAATTCTATTTGTATCAATTCTAGAAAGAAATTAATTGACATTATTAAATGAACTCATCTAATTTGGTGTATTGATTGGAGAAAATTATTAATTGATATTCTTGGATTCTAATTTATAGTCAACAATGCTCCTTTAAATGGTAAGATATAATATTGTCCTTTATTACTTTGTGCAATTAAGATAAATTCAAGCCCATATGAAGAGCACCCGTACGATTAAATTGAATGCAATATCAAAATTAAAATGTATCAAAAAATCATGATTGAAATTCATTTGTTTAATATTTTCACTTTAAAATGTACCATGTAAGTAATCTATTAGGAATATAGAAAATGATAAGTCTAAACGAAATTGAGCTATCAACAATTAGATTTTATCACCTTTTTTATTAATAATAGAACGAATCAATATTAGCATAATTAGCAGGAAAAAAAATATAATGCTAATTTGAATTTTAAACCAAGTTCATACTATATATAGATGTAAAACAATTTAAACTTAAAATAAATAAATAAAAATAGGATTTGAATTAAATTGAAAGACATTTACCTTTTTTAAACTAATCAAATGACTATCCTTCCTAAAAGTAAAAAAATGGAACACATCAAAGTTTTTTTGGTACTTCCTTTTTAAGAAGAAGATTTTCTTTCAAACTAGGGTAGTAACAGAATCAAATCGACAAGTTTTATGGCTCTGATGAACTAAAATTTATAAATAAATATCTATTTCCTTTTCTATATTTCTCTTTCTATGTAGAGAAAATATTCTAATACAAATATTTGAAGTGGAATAAAAAATTTGAATTTGAATTTGAATTTAAAGTTAAAACATGTGCAACTCAAATATCATCATATAAGGAATATTAGAATTTCCAAATCCCTCCCCCCGGTAGATTGGGTTGTCTTTGTAATGAATTTATAATGCAATAAAAATTTAAAATTGATTATACCCCCTAAAATTTAGGTAACTGATTATAAATTCTAAAATGTTTAATTCAAATTCTGAATTTGAAGTAGTTAGCTATATATTTCTGTGGAAAAATATGGTTAAAAAATAATGATACGTAATTATGGTATATTTATTTTTGTGCAAATTATTAAGCAAAAAAATGGTGATAAATTTCTGGAATCGTTCTATTTATGCCATCAGCCAACATGTCCAAACATCCTCCTTGCTTTTGCTTTTCATTGCTTAAAATTTTCAGTTTTTATAATCTGTACTACATGTGTAGTTTCTTGATTTTATGTTTTTTGCATACGTATGATATAAAGGTGATTGACTTTCTTGATCTTTTTCTTTTTTATCCTTTCAACACCAGGTTTTTGTAGAGTAGGAGATCAAGAATGTTGATGAGAAGTTTTCTCAAGGACATCACTAATTCAAAATAAGAGTTAATGGAGGTTGAACGCTGAATTCACAACTTATGTTTGGAACAAGAAAATTATTTGTCGCGAATTATTTGAATTATTCATAGTGTTGATAGTTTGTAAGTTTGGTGAATGCTTGATTTGGATACAAAAGTTTATACTTCCTCTATCCCAATTTATATATATTTTTCGCTTCCCAACATTCAAACTGCATGAATTTTGATCATCATCTTGAGATATATTTTTTTACCAAATTGATATGGTAAAAGTTATAACTTATTTTTCATGTAGTTTTCAAATAAAATATTAATTTTCAAATATTGAGTTAATCTATTCCAATTTAGCTTCAAAGTTGAATCAAATTGACTCTCGAAAAGTGAAAAGTATCTCATAAATCACATTTTAATATGATTAATATTCTTTAATTTTGTCCGCGCATCGCGCGGGTACAAATACTAGTCTATATTATAATAAAAGGAAGATAGTCTAGCTTGATATTAAGCCAAGTGGCGTAATATGAACAAGCCACTTGGCAACAAATTCTATTTGTCTTAATTTTAAAAAGAAATTATTAATTGCAATCTATATACAATTTAAATAATCTTTTATAATATTATTCCTTATATGGACATTAGAATATTTACAATTCAAATTTATTCCTAATTTGGAACATAATCAGTAGATTAATAAAAAGGAAGATTTGTCTTATTAATTGTCAATCAACTTATTAATCACCATTAGAATAAATTTTCTTCCTAATTAAACTCTTGATTGAATAGGCTAATACGTGTATTAAAAATATTTTGTTGAACTATATTTTGCTGAATAGGCTAATTAGTGTATTAAAAAGATTTTCTAATTTCTAACACTTAGAATACTTGAAATATGCTATAAATATACCTCTTTGACTTTTCTAGATCTTTTTAATGCAATAAAAAATGTAATCAACATACCTTTTGCATAAATATTGCAATATTAATTAGTAAATTAAAATTTTCTACTTTTTATATTTGCCTTGAAGATACGTATATTTTTAAATTAGTAAATTAAGAATTAAGAATAATTAATTGATATTCCTTGATCTAATTCATAGTCAAGAATACTCCTTTAAAAGGTAAGATATAATATTACATGGAATTCAAAAAAATCTTTAAAATGCTACAGAAAATTCTTAAAACAAAATATAATTTAAATATTATCATTAAGAAATTAGATATTATATTTCGAAATACTAATCAAATATTATGGAATACTAGGATATTATCAACACATAGTAGTGGTAATAATAATAATAATAATAATAATAATAATAATAATAATAATAATAATAATAATAATAATAATATCTATATCTATATCTATATCTATATATATATATATATATATAAAAGGAGAGTAGTCTAGCTTAATATTAAGCCAAGTGGCGTAATATGAACAAGCCACTTGGCAACAAATTCTATTTGCATTAATTATTAAAGAAGTTATTAATTGTAGTTCAAAATATTACCTAATTTAATAATCTACTACTACTACTACTACTAATAATTAATAATAATAATAATAATAATAATAATAATAATAATAATAATAATAATGATAATAATAATAATAATAATAACGAACTTACATAATATACTCATACGATATTATCAACAAATAGTAGTAGTAGTAGTTGTTAATAATAATAATATTGTTATAAAATAATAAAGCTAGCAAGAACAATATTGTAGACAAAGAGAGAAGAGAGAAGAGAGGAGATATCTTTATTTCTCTTGTTCAGGGCTATATACAATGAAGAGAACATCTCTATTTATAGGAGAAAGTTAACTTGGTGCCAAAGTCACAAACCCTAAACTTTCTCCTAAAGATAGACATCCATAATAATAAATAATATTTATAACACTCCCCCTTGGATGTCAATTTGGTAGATAATATGCCTTGTTAAAACCTTATTAGAAAAAACCCAATGGGAAAAATTCTAGTGAAGGAAAAAGAGTACACATTTCTAATAATACGCCATTTAGTTGCCTCATTAAAAAACCTTACAAGGAAAAACCCAGTGGGACAAAAACCTTGAAAGGGAAAAAGAGTACAACGCGTATTAACTCCCACGATGAGAACTTCAATCCAAAAACTTGAATCTTCACATCTCAATCTTGTGCACCATCTTCTCGAAAGTTGCAGTTGCTAGAGACTTGGTGAATAAATCAGTCATATTATTGCTCGAACAAATCTCTTGCATGTTGGTATCACTATTTTTCTGGAGCTAGTGTGTGAAGAACAACTTTGATGAAACATGCCTTGTGCTTTTATGAATCCTCTCTTTAGTTGGGCTATGTATACTGCTGCATCTTCAGTCTTTGGATAGAGTTGCATTGGTAAATATATAATATTATTGAAATCACTCAGTGCATTCGACTTGCTTTATAAACAGATGTTATCTTTATATGATTTGACTGTCATGTAGAACAACATCGTATGACTATAATCCCTCATAGTCATAGCAAAATATATAAATGCATCAATTGCATAAAGATATGGCACTTCAGGACCCAAAAATTCTGCAAGTTTCTCATTTCAACTTCTTTCAGCAGATAATCTATTTCTTTTGAAATCTCTTCAAGAGTTTCAATAATTCTCAAGTAATCAACTTGCACCAACAATATGACAAATTTTGATTTTCACAAAGACGTAAGGATAAATAGAGTCATTTATTCCCTTAGTCAGTAAATATTTATTAAGGTGATAAAATCACGTTCACCTTGCTTAACTTAAATCATATAAGAATTGTGAACAAATTTCTACAATTTGTATATCTTCCAGGCATTTAAAATTCTTTAGGAATTTTCATATAATTTTGTCAAGTAATTCATATAAGTTGTGACAACATCTATTTCTATTTAAATGATGTGACATCTTCGGTGTACGGACGACGGGGTCTAATAAGCTACGCTTACCAAGATGCGTCATTTCGATGTTGATAATAATTTCTACGTTAGCATGCTTTAATAGACGTAGAATTTAGATCCTCACAATCTTTTACAATATTGCGCTATATTGTACCAAAGATATCGTCGACGACATATCATTTGTATCGGTTCGCAATGTGATATAACTTATGGAGAACTCATCACTTTCATTATTTTAGGTACCTAAACCTCGCATGAGGTTTCATGAAGTGTTATGTTGTATGCTCTTCAAGAGCACATTGCCTCCTTATTATGACCATTTTGATCATTTGCTCCTCTCCCTTTTCAAGGATTATTGCATTTGAAACCGATTAGTCTACCACACTTCATGCATGCTATAGACTAACTCTGTCAGGGACATGAATTTAATAGGAGCATTTTGCAGCTGAAATTAGAAATTAATT
Organism: Lycium ferocissimum; assembly: GCF_029784015.1. NCBI lineage: Eukaryota > Viridiplantae > Streptophyta > Magnoliopsida > Solanales > Solanaceae > Lycium > Lycium ferocissimum. Next base: position 48,404,268 of record NC_081348.1, on the reverse strand, counting down.
TTGGGTCAGCAAATGCTTCTAGCATTTGAGTTGAATTATCTTTTAAATGAGGATCATACTAATGATAATTCATAACATATTCATTAGCTGCTTATTCTCTCCCCCTTATGTTAGAAAAACTAACATATATCCCATCTTCTTTGGGGGAATCCATCTTTGTGCATCATGGTAGATTAATTAATCGTATACCACACATAAAAATTGTTAGATGAAAATATCTGGTTCCTAACCCTGAACTAATTGTGAGGGGGGAATTTATCATACTTTATTGGTCCGAAGCATTCAAGTGATGTTGTATACAATATATCATATCTCAGACCTGCACATGAAGCTTTGTTCTCATAAGCAATGGTTTAGCTATTTATCAGAGGCATTCAACGCCAAACCAGTTTTGATATAAACCAGCATTAACAAGATGAATTATCTTGATTACATAATTTGAAAATTGTGCTCTCAACTTAATTATTTTGAGCAAGTAACTCTGCATATGTCGACCAACATTAACAAGATGAATTATCTTGATTACATAATCTGAAAATTGTGCTCTCAACTCAATTATTTTGAGCAAGTAACTCTGTATATGTCAAGCTGCGGGTTGACAATAAACGCGCATGGACGAGTCTTATCGATGCATCTATTTAAGACATCACATAACGGTGAAAGAACGGGCCCATATTCACCTTTTATATTTTTTCAGAATTTGGGAAATTCAATCCCAAGATTTGCCAGTATAATCAACTTATCATGAGAACAAGCAACAAAAATAAATTCTTGAAGAATCTTCTAGTTCTTCAATATGAATACTCAATCTGCACATCATATTTGAATCAGGATGACCAAATTGCTCATGCCATCTGATAAAATTATCTATACTAGTAAACTTCAGGTTTACAACGCCATGTGCTATTTGTTTTAGTAAACTTACGTTCTTATGACATGAATTTTTTCGATAGCTTGGTTTATTGTGGCGATAAACTTCATCGTGCTCATATTTGTTGTGACAAATCGAGTGACTTCATATTCATATTTCTTTTATATTGTATTACAATTTTAGTAAACTTCGATATGAATTTACTTTAGTAAACTTCGGGTTTTATTTCGATCATAACAACTTCATATAATACAATCAGAATGAATGAATGTAATGGTATATAAGCTCTTCGGGAATATTTAATTTATTCTCCATAATCACGTATTGTTCGGACACTACGTTGTCCTTGATTAACTTTGTAGACAAATAATTAGGCCTGTTACGGACCTTGATCATTAATTTTGACACTACCACGTATTGCTTAGACAACTACTTTAGGGTGTCATGAAGAAATTTGATTAGATCTTTCCGATGTCATGTAAGAAGGCAGGTGGACTAATTTACATTTAAAGATAATAAATTCATAATAACGAAAAGTAAACATTATGTTCTAAACACGGTATTTCAAACATCTCCTTGAGGAGATTCACTTTATTAACATACGAATATTTCGTATCTTAATGATGACCACGTAAATATTACATCCTTGACCGAAAAAATACATGAATTTGTTATTTCCTTCGGGGGAAATCAATAACAACTAATCGTCTTTATCAATGTGGTTATAATAGAAAATATTCTGAAAACCTTTCGTTTGTAGACGATGTATAATAAAAGTATCGAAGATGATTTATTATCTGACAGTGCATTAGCAATGATCTTCATACCCTGCCCAAAATAACATATGTATCCTTTGTTATTTTATCTCATCGAAGGAGGTGTGTTGTGGTATTTCTTCATTCAGGGAATAAAACTTGGTCATTTAGATGAGCACACATACATAATTGCCTGATATGTATGTCAGATTTAACTATATTTCCCAAACTTTTTCTACTTATCAAAAGTTATCTTGATATCTAGACCACCAAAATACATATAGAACAATTCTTGGTAATGAGATTCATGTCTGCAAAGAACGTGTTAGTAATTTTCGAATCTTGGCAAACTTTAAAATCTCTAGTTAACTAATTATATCCGCCACAAATTGCTAACAACTTACTTTCGTAAACGTACATATAATACCAAATTAATAATCAACGGGGAATAAGTTCTCATAATATGACCAAACTAGCAAAAGGGAAGGGACAAAAATATATTCATTGTTTAATATAGTGAAGAAGGCAATTTATGAGTTCCATTGTAAATAAAAATAAGGCTAATAAGATGCCTTTTCCTTTTAACAAATATAGATATTATATCAATTTCAAAAAAATTACATAAAACCCTTAGCCAATTCCAAATATAGTATAAATTTGACGTTTGAAACCAAAGGATTTTGAGAATTGCAATTGATATCAAGATATTGAATTGAAACGGTTGGACACTTTCAACCACGATATATTTCAACGGCATGTACTTTGTCCTACGACTTCCATAGTTTGATATTAGGTCCAGTATGTCTAAATTCAACCAAGATTAGTACTTGACAATTAGTTTCCAAAGTAAAAACATGTACAAAAATAGGATAATATTTATCCGCTTTATTTTTACGAGTCTTACTGCTTCGGAGTAAGTTTCGATTTAATGTTTTAGGAGCAAATTTCGGATTTACTACTACTTCGGGAGCGATTTTTGAGTTTGCTACTTCAAGAGTAGATTTAAGAGTTTACTACTTCGGGGAGTAAATCATAGAATTTTTTTCTCAATTATTCTACCTCTGGAGGTGGTGATATTTTCACAATCAAATGCACGTTTATATTTATAGGCTTTACTACATATCATCACATTCACTTCGGGGAATGGATCTATATTTATAACATTATATCAAAAAGTTCCCATTCTTGAAATGGAACACAATCATCTAACGTGCGGTTCTAAGCATATCAAATTGTGATAGCTTAAATTTCTTTTAAGATATTGCTACTTCGGGGGCAAATCGGCGTACATATTTAGTCCTAACAATAAGTAATAAAAAATAATCCCACTTCTAGTGGTCATAGACATAAATAAATTTAATCATAACGAGATTTAATAAATATTCTCACTTCGAGTGTCTTGTAAACTCTCATTCTTAGTCATTTAAGGGATATAAAATTAACATTTTAATAATTATAACAATATGTTCTTCGGGGAACACTTTGAGGCATAAATGGTCTAAACTAATTAGGTTGTCTCTATGTTGATCAACAAAGTGATATCATTAGTATAACAAGATTAAAAACAAGTGAGTAATAATTTACTCACAAGGCTTTTTACAATTCATTGTAATATGAAAATATTGATCTACCTTCTTTGAAATAAGAATTAGCAACAAAAGCTCATATGTCTAATGTTAAATATGATTTGATATATTCATCTAAATTAATAGCAAGCACGTTTTTGAAGGATCACAAGTTCTTAGAAATAAAGAACATGGACGTACCCATATGTTAAATATTTGACCAAAATATGCATGCTTGATTAAAATAAGCTAGCTAACGAAAGAACAAACTTACCATAAAAGGCAATACTATCAAGCACCTATTTGAGGGTGCTAGCGTCCATACCTCACATGGGTAGTGATTTCTTTAAAAATGCACATACCTTATACGCCTTATAGTTAGCAAAGACCGAGCTTATTCGCTAATATCATAACATCTTGTTGATAATCTTTCACTCGTGTAATTAATTGCACAACGAGCTAGATAGAAAATTAAACTCAAAAAAGATTAGAGTCTCGTCTTGATAACGTGTTATAAAATAATAAAGCAAGCAAGAAGAATATTGTGGAGAAAAGAAGAGGGAGAGTTCTTATTTCTCTTGAAGGGATGAAATACAATGAAGAGAACCTCTCATTTATAGGAGAGAATTGACTTGGTGCCAAAGTCACAAAACCCTGTAAAGCCTAAAATTTCTCCTAAAGATAGACATCACAATATTATAATAATATTTATAACAGGCATAAAGTTTTCCGTTTGTTGGTGACAATTTCGGTGCTATATACATTTGTGACCCATCATTCTTTTCTCAACTATGAACATAGGACAATCATATGGAACTTTTTTTAATTTTATTTTATAATTGTGGTGTTTGAATCAGTTTGGCCGTACCTCGACTAATCTTACAAGCTACTTGCTATTTCCCACCAACATTACTGAATCACTATGTTCACTCAGACTTGATGAAACCTAATTCATTTACTTTAAGTGAAAAATGAGAAGTTAAATTTTTCAAAAAGGCAAACCATTTTTCCCCCTTGAGTCATCCATACCAGTGAGAAAAATGAGCAAGTTGACGCAACCTCTGAATCTGCAGGAGCAAGTCGACGGACCATCGACACGTCGACGAGTCGTCGACCCGCTCGTCGAACTGCATCACTGGAACTTTCTAGTTCCATCTATATATATATATGAAGTCCCATGATTTTATTCCTCATTTTCTCATTCTCAGACCAAAGCAAACCCTTAAATATTTTCTCTCAACATATTCCATCATATTGGAGAAATTCTAGTAAGATCCGAGCCCCATAATCCCGGGCTAGTGAAGAAAAATGTTGTTCCTAGGGTTTCTTTTAGTTGATGAGCTTGGGAATTGGAGTTGGAGTTTGATCCTTGGTATTCTAGTCTCTTCAAGGTATGGATATGATTCTTACCTTTGTGTTTGAGTTAGTTATCAAGAATTTTAGTGGTTTTAAGTAAAGGGAATATAGCTATGGAAGTGGTAAGTTGAATAAGGGTTAAGGTAAGACTAGGGGCTGTTTTGAGAGAGGATTTGAAGTAGATTTGATTATATTTTGATATGTGAGTATTGATATTGGTGTTGTTGGTGTTGTTGTTGATGTTTGAGTTGAATTGGAAGTTGAGGGATTATTAAGTTACAAAGGAGATCTTTGTTTGAATTTCGTTAAGTTATAGACTAATTTAAAAGTTGGAATATAAGCGTTCTACAAAGTGGTGGTTAGACCGACTATGTTGTATGGGGGCAGAGTGTTGACCAGTCAAGAAATCTCGTATTCGAGAAGATGAAAGTGGCGGAAATGAGAATGCTGCGATGGATGTGGGCACACTAGGAGCGATAGGATTAGGAATGAAGTCATCAGAGACAAGGTTGGAGTAGCCTCGGTGGAAGACAAGATCTTTGAAGCGAGGCTGAGATGGTTTGGACATGTGATGCGGAGAGATGCAAATGCCCCTGTGCGGAGGTGCGAGAGAGGCTAGCGACGGTTTTCGGAAGAGGGTAGAGGTCGTCGAAGAAGTATTGGAGAGAGGGTGATTAGACGGGACATGGCGCTCACCTTCTACAGGGACATGACCGCTAGATAGGAGGGTATGGAGGACTCGTAGGGTAGAGAGAGCTAGTAGATAGTCGCGTTTATCCTTTCTTACGATTAGTTTTATTGCTATATAGTTTCTTGCCTCTTGATTTCTGCGAGTATTTGTTGGTTTATTATGGCTTATTTACTTTCATTGTTTTCATTTTCATAATTGCTTTGATTTGTTTGCCCGTATCTGACCTTTCATATGCCTTTTCTTAAGCCGAGGATCTTCCGGAAACAACCTCCCTACCTAATGTTGGGGTAAGTTGCCGCGTACACTCTACCCTCCCTGCACCCCACGTTGTCGGATTCATGTTGTTGTTGTTGTTGAATATAAGCGCTCTAGACTAATAATTGGCATACTTGGTCTTGTGTGTAGATCCTTCAAGCCGGGGACATAAGTATAGTTAGCTTAAGAAGCGGATAAGGTATGTTAAGGCTATTTTTTCTTTTATTTTGGCATGATCTTATGATATGAACTAACGAGCGAGTAAATGAGCTTCCATATTACTCTACTCTTAGAAGCATTAGGAGTACTTCAGTTTTTGATGTTCCTGTAACCCACTTATGATTGTTCCTTCTGTTCATGGGTTTAGTTCTATGTATTCAGTTTATTCATGCATTACATTCATTAATATATATATATATATATATATATATATATATGCACTTTGACCCGTGACCGTAAAGGCGTTATATACGAAGGGATTGAATCCGTTCTTGTACCAAAAGAAGTTTTACTTTGAAGGGATTGAATCGGTTCTTGTATTCTTTTGTGAAGAGATTCAGTTTGGTTTTCTTGGGGAAGATTTAAACATGAACTGGATTGCATTAGCAATCCTAGAGTTGACATAAGACAGGTCACAGCAGCATAAGCCACATAAGAGAGGTCACAGCAGCATAAGCCATAGCTCTCTTTCCTTAGATAATAATAGAGGTCCGTTTTAAAATGATGACAAAATGGAAAAAGTTTCAAATAGTATAATAAATGGGAAAGTCCTCCATAAAGTCTCACATTCCCATTTCCCATTTGACTGAGTACTACTGCAAGTTGGCCATTTCCCAGTAACTGCATGATTTCAATTCCAAGACTCCAAAATTCCAACAGACAAAGCCATTAACATTACTAATGTGGAAAAAAGTCCATAGACAGGCAAGCCCCACTTTGAAAAATGAAAAACGCGTGGTCCTTTGACCGTGTCTGACAAACTATGAGTCTGATTAAAATAGCCCATAAACATCAAGTACTTAAAAATATTTTTAGGTGCTGAAACTACTGATTGTATAGAAGCAATTATACCTATTTACATTGAAGTGTTAAAGCTGATAATAAGTAATTAGTGTGTCTGGTAAAATGCCTATAAGTACTTTTACTGTTAAATTAACTGGAATATACTTAAAATTATTTATAAAAAAAAAACATTAGTGTAGAATTATTTTTGCACAAAAAAGAACCAATGACGAAAATAGAATCGAGAGATAATCAAATATTATGTTTTATGAAGAGTGTTCCGAAGATCACAAAAAATATTAGTAGGAATAAAACCTTAGAAACTTGGCCAAAACCTAAAATGCTTATAAGAGTATAAGTTAGAAAGCTGACCAACTTAAAACTCTTGCTCATTTTGATTTATTAAATACTTTTGGTAATACCTAATGTGTAAATAAGTTAAAAAATATTTTGCATGGGTAAATAAGTGATTTTCCTAAAAAGAAAAAATCATTCTTTAACTAACTAAAAAAAAAATGTGTCATAAACAAAATGACAGCATAAAGTTTTCCGTTCGTTGGTGACAATTTTGGTGCTATATACATTTGTGACCCATCATTCTTTTCTCAACTATGAACATAGGACAATCATATGGAACTTTTATTTTATTTTATTTTATAATTGTGACGTTCGAATCAGTTTGACCGTACCTCGATTAATCTTACAAGCTACTTGCTATTTTCCACCAACATTACTGAATCACTATGTTCACTCAGACTTGATGAAACATAATTCATTTACTTTAAACGAAAAATGAGAAGTTAAATTTTTCAAAAAGGCAAACCATTTTTCCCCCTTGAGTCATCCATACCAGTGAGAAAAAAGAGAAGCAGAATTCATAACCAAAATGAATTGCAACGATAGAGCTTAAATAATATAATTAACCACATGATATAAAAAAACATTAGTCATAATTAGGGCTGCTTATCAGGCGGATCAGGCGGTTAATTATGTTTAACGGTTCGGCTTATCGGTTATATTGCTTTTAAATGTACTAATCAGCTAGCCAACCGATAAGATATCGGTTGGTTGTTCGGTATCGGATAGCAATTATCGAGTTAACGGACGGTGTATCAGCTAAATCTAAAAGACAATGAAATATTGATGCAAATTTGAAAAATACTGGAAATTAAGATATTGATGAAATTTATACGAGCTCTAGTGTCCCCAGCCTTAGCAATCATGGTTCTTCCTGTATAAGGAGGACCAAACAAAAGAATCACCGCCTTAAATGACAAAGTTCAATTAGAACAATTTAGCACTTTTTTTTTAAGCTGGAATTAATTTCAAGTATATTGCAGGAGACCGAATAATGTTTATCTAGTGGTAGTTATTTCCTAAGCAAGTGAATAAAATAGTGAATGGGGCTTTAGCATTAGTGGTTTACGGTAGATATTTTATATATCTAGGACTAAAAAATAAATATAATAATTCTTAACGGGTTAATGTTAACCCGATAAGGAATTGAGTAATCCGCCCCCGCACCGATAAACCATTAACTGTAAGATTTTAATCCGTTTACCAACCGTTAATCCGGTAATCCAATACTAAAAAGCCAATAAGCTAATTATGCGGTTGGGTTATCAGTTACGGTTCGATTTTGAACAGCCCTAGTCATAATAGTACAAATTAAACAAATACAATACACTGACCGGAGAACCGCCACGTCAACTAACGAAGAGATCCAAAGCCGACTTATTTTCCTGGTCAATAACGTCAAGAAAAAAGCGGGTCGACAAATACGTGACTATCCACGTGCCACCTTAACTTATGGTCCCACCACATCACCTTAGCAAATCCTTGTATATCCATTGTAGCATCAAGAACCATCTCTCGTTTCAATATATTGGCAACGAATTCCTTGCTGTTGGATATTGGGCTTGGGTCGTGGGTCGCCCATGTGGACAGACCCAACCCGGTTAGGAGGAAAAGATAAGAAGAGTTTAAGTGGGAAGTTATCACTCCTCTTAGGATAACTTACAGGTTATTAACGTGGAGTGTGTGGGGAAGTTAATTAACTTCTTCTCCTCTTTCCCCTCTTTAAGAAAAGGAAACAGACGTTATTTTCTTCTTCAAGAAAAAACAGAAAAAGAATTTCTTCTTTCCTCTAATTATTCTCCAACAACACACAAGACTTCAGTTTGTGATACCATTGTTCTATTTCCTTGTGAAGTAGAATTGGCTCTGGAGCAATTCTTCAACAAAGGTTACGTGAATTTTCGCATCATTGTGCACATTTTTTGTTCCTGTTACTAATTTCTGACAATGGCATCAGAGCCAAGATTTTTTGTTCCCTAGTCTGTGTCTAAGAAAATACTAGATGGAATATGTGAAGAAGAATGAAACTCGCTGCATTATATTTTCTTCTTGTTCGCAAAGACTGGTATTTTTTTTTTTCGGTCCCTTCAATTTAAAAAAGAATTGATTAGTAAAAGAACTGTGTTTATAGTTGATACCATGACTGCGTGGAACAGAATTACTTATGATTTTTGTTGTATTGCTCTAAAGCAAACTTTTAGGTGAAGCGTGTCTAATATGAACTCTTGTTATCTGAGAATTTAGAGCAGATTTTGTGATAGGCCTTTGACAATGAATAGAATTATAATTACTACAGATTTAAGAAAACGGATATATTTGTCTTACTTCTGATGGTACATTGGAATTATTATGGGAAAAGAAAGATGGTTTCATATTTTTTTAGAAAAGAAAGATTGCCAGAGAAGCAAACTTTATGAAGCCGCGTTGGCTTACAATCTATTTTGTTTTGGTCAGTGTTCTTCTAATGTTGTTTCTACGTGGTGTTTTTTTAATTTATTTATTTATGTTGCCATGTGAATGAAAGAGAAGATTCTCTTATTAGATGATTATTTATTAAATGAAATTCTTGCCAATTTCTTTTACTATGGACAATGAGTATGAACTTTGCCAACGTTCTGAAAATTAACTTCTGTGCATCATACATTGTGACAATTTATTAAAAAAAAAAAAAAAACTGCTTCTGAAATTTAATTTCTGGAAATTGCTTATTATGAATTACAATTTATGGTATATTTTTTCAGAATCTACTCGTTACAGGCTTTCCGTTGATATATTACTCATTAAAAACGGATTTGAAACGAGTAAGATATGATTTTTTTGAATTTATCTTTGAAAATTATGACAGTTTTTAATGAAAAACTGCTTCTAAAATTTAATTTCTGGAAATTACATGTTATGAATTACAATGTGTGATATATTTTTTCATAATCTACTCATTACAAGCTTTCCGTTGATATATTAACCATTAAAAACGGATTTAAAACGAGAGAGTTATGAAGTGTTGAAGTTATGTTAAGTAAAATAAAATAAAAAGTATTTTTTTTAACCTCCTAATAGCCATGCCATTATATTGGTATATGATCCTTGATGTATTTTTTGTCTTCTACGAGTAATGTGGCATGTGTTGTCATATTGAATGGTATGTCCATTCTTATTATTTCATTATTCCTATTTCAGACATGGTCGAGAGGGAATTGTATGTCCATTCTTAGCATTGAAGTACTCCAGTGGGAGTTCCGAAATCGAGCAAGGAGACAATGTAGAAGAGTACGTCGTCGTGGGGCACATTTCGTGGACGTGAAGTCATAACGAATAATGTTCCGAGGCGACACAAAATCTACTAAGGGATCAAAGGCTATACGAAGGAAGAGAGAAGAAATTCAAAGAGTTTAAAGCTTTTAAGATGTCTCCTAATACTTCGGCTCGAACATATTGAACTTTTTCGGTTGAAACGAGAAGAAGCTGGCTAATTTTATTGAAATCTCGGATTGGGAAGCTTTAGCAATTTTATTAGATTCCCTCCGAGAGCCTTGGAGTGGTATTTTAGTTAATATTTATCACAATTTCTTTCCAAGTCAACCTTTTGAGGTGTATGTTCAAGAACTTGAAGTGGAGTGGGAGATTATGAACTTGTAATTTGAATTGTGAATTTCTTTTTCAATATATGGTTATGTTGTTTAACTTTCTTTTATATCCCGTTTATTTTTTTATTTTAAATGGGTTGAGACATAATTGAAAGTTATTAAATAAAATTCACGCTAAGATTTATTTTTTCCATTTTTGATTAAACATTTAGATCGTAGACGATGATCGGAAACTTTGTGACCTTTCGATTTTATACTAAATGTGAAGTCATTTATGGGAATTAATTGTCGAGTGTGAATATCACATGCATAAACTTATTAAAGTAAGTATTGATGAATAAGAACTTGCTTAATTGTCTCAATCACGTATATGGCATCTAAGAGTATCATTGCTAACTTAAACAAAGGTGAAAAAGCGAATGGTGAGAATTACGACATATCCGGAGTCGTAAAATGTGGTATGTACTAGAAGAGCAAGATGCTCGGAAGGTATTAACCGTGTTTTGGTTCACCTGGGTAAGGTAACATCTCAAAGATGAAGAGATCCGGAAACTTACAATGCGTGGAAAAGAAAGATTCTCTTTGCACGTGGAATTATTGTAAGTTCGTCGTTGATGATCTCATTCTACGAATGTGAAGAATACCCTCTATGCTTTCGCTTACGCGGGCACACTTACGAGAGACTTATGGGGGTACCACTTTGACCCGCCTTAGACGGTGACTATCAAATTTGACACTTATAAGAAGCGTCATTATGCGGGATCACAATGTCAAGCAACACCTTAGGGTGATGTCTAACATGATTGCTCAACTCAAAAGTGTTGGTCATGTTCTTCACGAGCAAAGAGTTCGAGTGTTGATTGTCTCTTCCCCAATAGTTGGGAACACTTGAAGGTTAACTTAACCCATAATGATAGCATCAAAAACTTTTTCGATGTTGCCGTCATGTCGAGCTTGAAGACGAGCGTCTTAGTGCCGCTAAAAGCGTATCTAATGCCTATGTGGCGAATCAAGGCACAAAGTCTTCTCGGCTTCAAGCGCAAGAAGAATTGGAAAATGACGGAAGGGTAAGGAGGCAGAGAAAGGACCTTCCAAGAAAAGGAACAAGCAGAATCTCAAGAAGGAAAAATGGGTTTTTAAGAAGAAAGACAAAAGTAAGATGAAATGCTACAACTGCCATGTTCCAGGGCATTTTGCTCATGAGTGTCCGAGTCAAAAAGGTAGCATTTCAAAATGCATCTCTAAGTGCTACATATGTTTCTAGCATTTTACTAATCGAATCTTATCACTTGTGTGGATTGTATACTTAGGGGCCACGACCATGTGAGTCGTGATCGAGAAGCATTTGTGGAGTTTCGTCGAGTCTCACATGGATCAAGGTGGATATATGTAGGAAATAATGCAAAGCTTGAAGTCAAAGGGATAGGCACTTGCAAAATGGACTTGCGTGGTGGCGAACTTTGATGTTGCATGACGTCCATATGCTCCGGAGATCCGACGTAACTTAGTATCCGTATAATCGTTCTTCTAGATCTAGGTTTCGATTTAAAGTTTAGTCGCAATGGTGTTAGAATTACTCAAGACAATGTTTTTTATGGTTTTGGACTTCGTTATGATGGTTTTATTGTTTTAGATTGTAATCCTTCAACTTATGACTATTATGTTGACCGTTGTGTAATGACATGTTATTCTAGTAACAGTGATGTTGATGTTATTACATGGCATGCAAGAATAGGTCACAGGGCAAGGCAGGATGAATAGATTGGCAAAGGAAGAGGCATTTAGGTCCTTTCTCCAAAATTGAAATGCCAACTTGTGAAAATTGTCTTGCCGGAAAGATTACACGTAAACCATTTGGGAAGAGCTAAGAGAGAGACTCCCATTGCAATTAATCCATTCGATATATGTAGTCGATGAATGTGAGGGCAAGGTACGGTGCTTTGTATTTCATTACATTTATTGATGATTTCACGTGCTTTGGTTATGTCTATTTGATTTCTCATAAATACGAAGCACTTGAATGTTTTAGAAAATATATGAATGAAGTTAAGAATCAATTAGATAAAAAGTATAAAGACTTTAAGAACAGAAGAGGCCGTGAATATTTATCAAAAAAGTTTGAAGAATTATGTAATGAAAAGTCATTACGAGACGATTAACTACTCCTTACACACCTCAACGAATGGTGTAGGAAGAAAGGAGGAATAGAATATTATTGGACATGACAAGATCTATGATGGCTCGGCAAATTTACCTATCTCCTTACGGGGGAGATGCGTTATTATTGCGGCTACATACTAAATAAAAGTGTCTTAAATCGGTTACTTCACTCACTGAGCTATGGAGTCGGTCATAAACCGAACTTGAATGATCTACGACCTTGGGGTTGTCTGCATATGTAAAGGATCATTTTGGTAAGTTTGGGGCGAGTCCAAAAGGGAAGAAATATATCTTCATAAGATACTCGAGAACACTCAAAGGGTATGTGTTCATTGGTGAATTAGAAGATGGAAGTATAGCGAAATTGAATCACGAGATATCACTTTTTTAGAAAATGATTTTCCCAAAAAGGGCAAAATAAAATAAGGAGAGCCTTTTTACGAAATGTTAAATTCAGATGATCAAACATTGTCTTCGGACATATTTGTTAGTCAAATAGACCAAGGATCGGTTCCTGGTCCAAGTACGAGTTTTGAATCCCAAAATCCTTTAGAGGAATCTGAATTTCAACAACGTAAGAGTACCAGAAAAAATCTACCTAAACGATCTTATGAGATTGAAGATTACGTTTTCTGGTGTCTCAAATTGGATAAGCCTAATTACGTGGTAATCGAGGCTTTGGCAAGTCTGGAAAAGATGAATGGATGAAAGCAATGAAAGAAGAATTGGAGTCCATGAGAACTAATAAAGTCTGGGATCTGGTTGATCTTCCTTCTGGGCATAGAGCTATTGGGAATAAATGGGTTCTCAAGGTTAAACGTAAAGCGGACGGGTCAATAGAAAGATACAAGGCACGATTGGTCGCAAAGGTTTTACCCAACAAATTTGGAATAGATTATGAGGAAACTTTTTCACCGGTTATGAAGTTTACCTCCAATTCGGTTACTTTTGGCTATTGTTGCACGTTTGGATCTAGAGTTACACCAAATGGACGTGAAAATAACTTTTCTCAATGGAGAATTAAACGAGGAAATCTACATGGAACAACTGTAGGTTTCATCGTTAAAAGGAAAAAGAAAAGAAAGTTTGCAAATTAAAAAGATCTATTTATGGCACAGACGATCTTCAAGGCGGTAGTCTATTTGAGATTTCACAAAGAGGTGATTTCATATGATTTCACCATGATCGATGAAGACCATTGCATCTACGTGAAGAAGTCCAATGGAATGTTTGTAATTCTTTCCCTTTACGTGGATGATATTTTATTAGCCAGAAATGATTTGGAGTATGTGAAAACTATCAAGTCATGGCTTTCAAAGTCATTCGACATGAAACACATGGGTGAAGCAAACTATATATTGGGTGTTAAGATCTAAAGAGATCGTTCCAAGAAAGTTTTGAGTCTATCTCAAGAAACTTATATAAGGAAAATTTTGGAATGCTTCCGAATGAATAGTTGCAAACCCATGGATACTCCAATAGTAAGAGGTGAAACTTTAAGCCTTGAAATGTGTCCAGTCGAACAAAGAAAAAGAAGACATGTCTCGAGTTCCATATTCTAGTGCTGTCGGGAGCTTGATGTACGCTATGATGTGTACTCGTCCGGACATTTGTTATGTCGTAGGTCTGGTTAGCAGGTATCAGTCCAATCCTGGAAGAGATCATTGGAAAGCTGTGAAGAGGATCTTCCGATACCTAAAAGGAACTGTTGATAATTCACTATGTTATAGTGGAAATGATTTACACTTAAGAGGATACACAGATCTTTGATTGGGGTGGTGAACGGAACGATAGAAAATCGACATCCGGTTATGCTTTCTTACTTAATGGTGGTGCTATTCATGGAAAAGTAAGAAACAAACTTGCACGGCTCTTTCAACTATGGAAGAAAATTTGAGTTTGTGGCTTGTGCATCGTAGTACAAGAATAGTTGTTTGGTTAAAAAGATTCTTTGAGCATTTGGGCGTAGCAAAGAATTCTCAAGGATCAATGATTTTACATTGTGATAGTCAAGCGGCTATTGCATACACCAAGGATCCTAAGTATCATAGCAAAACCAAACACATTGACATCAAGTATAACTTTGTAAGAGACACAGTAGCAAATGGAGAAGTAACTTTACAATACATACCTACGCGAGAAATGATAGCTGATCCTTTTAAAGGCGATATCTAGAGACTTGTTTGAAAACATGTTATGGCTCTACAGGTTTGCGTAGGATATGATTGTATTTCTATATTGTAAAATGACTTGGTTGTTACAATATTTTCATCAATATTTGACTCTTGAATTTGTGTTCATATCTTCTATGCATGTGATGATGTAATTTTATTGATAAAACGCGTCGAACAAGTCGCGAGATTGGCTGTCTCACACGAGCAATCGTCTCTTACGTTGAGTAACATAAAGAGATGAGTTCCACCACCATGTTATGACTTGTTTTGTAAGCGGATATGAGTTTCTAAGAAGATGGATTTGAGGATCATTGAAGAGAGAAGCTCGGGTTAGACATTTTGGAGATGTCTAGATCAAGATACGTACGGTGTTAAATGAGTAAAAGAATGAGACACACGCGCTGATATAAGGTGAGAACAACGTAGCACGTGTTTCATACCACGTGTGCTAAGCGACCAATGAGTTAATGGAAGAATGGATCCAACTCTTCATTGTGTGAGACACGAAAAGTTACATTAACTTTTCAAAGGAATACTCACTTTGACCTTTGGCTGTTTCTTGAAGTTTCAATCAGTGTTGCTACTTTAGCATGTTACTAATAGCCATGAGTGATTCGGTAATGAAGTGAATGTCTAGGAAAGCAGTTGATTTGGAACAGACAGATTCGAGTCGAAAGGGAAGACAATTAAAATTATTAATTTAACTTGTATTCACAGGTCGGCCATTACACTTACCATAAGGGTGTCAAGTGTAATAGTGGATATAAAGTTAAACATAAACTCGAGTTCACCTCTTTCAAGAATGAGGGATCAGATAACTAGCTACTAGAGTAGCAGTTGATTTTTGGGGTATTGCGAGTAATATGATCCTTATAAGTGATCGTGGATTCTTTTCGCATGTGATTGAATTCCTACATGGAGCTCTTGTAATACCTTAATAGGTATTAGCTCTTGATGCTCGCAGGTCGCACGAACTATTTGTCTGTATGAATTATGTGTGTTGTGTGCTATTAGCATGGTACTAGTATGAGTCTAGTCCACCACGTGCGAAGTGGGAGATGTTGGATATTGGGCTTGGGTCGTGGGTCGGCCATGTGGATGGACCCAACCCGGTTAGGAGGAAAAGATAAGAAGAGTTTAAGTGGGAAGTTATCACTCCTCTTAGGATAACTTGCAGGTTATTAACGTGGAGTGTGTGGGGAAGTTAATTAACTTCTTCTCCTCTTTCCCCTCTTTAAGAAAAGGAAACAGACGTTATTTTCTTCAAAAAAAAACGAAAAAAGAATTTCTTCTTTCCTACTAATTATTCTCCAACAACACACAGACTTCTAGTTTGTGATACCGGTGTTCTATTTCCTTGTGAAGTAGAATTGGCTTGGAGCAATTCTTGACAAAGGTTACGTGAATTTTAAAATTCTACCGTTAACGGGTACACGATTCTTGTTCCTGTTACTAATTTCTGACACTTGCCGTGATGAGCCAATTGTACTCGGCTTAGCCTCGCAGGAACACGGAGGACCTGTTGTTAGAAAAATAGCAAAATATAATTGAAGAAGATAATAGCTTTGAGGCGTGAATAGATTGGTTTTTCTTAAAGTGATATTGTTGGTATACAAAAATACACAACAAAGCTCAAAGCCAATGTTTATATTTTTTGTAGGCACTTCATGAAGCAAGACTTTATTCTAAATAGTCATCTTATTTCATGAACAGACATCCATTTAAATTCAAATTTTAAGTAAAATCTGAAAATACAAAGGATTTTACTAATATTTAAGACTTCAAACTCATTTTGCCCACGATTGTGGATCAATTTCACTTCATATATGTTATTTCCTCTGTCCTAATTTATATGATATATTTTTCTTTTTAATCTGTCTAAAAAAAAAAAGAATGCATTTTATATTTAAAATAATTTAACTTAAAACTTCCTCTTTATAATGATTTATAGTCACACAAATATATACCGTTGTTTAGACCGCAAATTTCTTTTCTTTTGATATTTGTGGTTTAAAATAATCCATACAAATTTGTGTGGTTAGATAGGGGAAAAAGTAACTTTAGAGTTGAATTTTTACTAAATATAAAAAAGGTATTAATCTTTTTTAAACTAACTAACAAGGAAAAAAACTGTGGTATAAATTGAGATAGAGGGAGTATGAGCCTGTTTGGATGGGCTTAAAAAAAACAGTTTATAAGCCAAAAACTAATAAGTTGGGTCTTATAAATTGCTTTATTTAAGCTAAGCCAAACGAACACTTCAAAAAAGCTGAAAATAGCTTATAAACAACTTATAAGCTAAGGCAAACGGGCTCTATATCACATAAATTGAATCGGAGCGATTGACTACAAATTATGTAGCACCTGGGAGGAACGCGGCGGTTGTGAGCCGGCTTCTACAGTTGCGGTGCCGAGTTGGTCCCCATCGTAGAAAATGGACATCTCCGTGGAGGAGTAGCTAATTGAGGTTACGTTAGGATTTGTGACTTTGATAGTGAGTATGAGCTCGGCGTCTAGCACGGGGAAATTGAGCTTGAAGGAAGTGAATTCCATGGAGATGATGGCAAATTCCGGGTCTCGCGGCCTCGCCGCCAGTGCTGCCACCACTGCAGCGGCGGTAGCCGCGCCGATAAAAATCCAGCTCATTGGTCCGAAGATTCTAAATTCTGATTCTGATTAGGAGAAAGGCGATGTAAGTTAACTAGGGAAAGTGAATATCACATTTATGTTCCCTTGATTTGTGGTTGTGTGGCAGAAAAGTTGGGATATGTCCAAATTGAGTTTTTTTAATCAATTTATCCACGGTTAAAAAAAATAACAAAAGCTGGAATTGAACCTCGAACACTAGAGTGAATTTTGAACAGATCACTTGAGCTAATTTTATATATTTTCTCTGTTTCAATTTATATGAACATATTTTTTTAGTCAATATTAAAATGAATGACCTCTTTCTTAATTTGAAAATAAATTCACTTTATGAAATGATTTACAACCACACAAATATTTAAGACTTATTTTTGAGCACAAATTTCAAAGCTCTGACTCTTTTTTAAATATTATAGGTCAGAAATGAATTAATAAATTAAAATGAAGAAACTATTTGTTTAAGGTATTTAAAACTTATATATAAACATTAATATAAAAAATTTATCCTATATATACGGTATAATTTTTATGGAGGTGAACATCCTCAACCCCACCTAAATCTGCCCCTTCTTATTGTTTCAGCTCATCTTTCGTTACGTTATTATAATATCTTAATTGATTAAAAGTTCTTCAAATTTCTCAAACTTAACTAAACATGTTAACGTTTTCATCTATATTTAAAGGAGCTTGGACTATAGATAAAAAAGTTAACTGAGGGATGAATTTTATTAATAGCTTATTTGATCAAACTTATTTTCCTCCAAAAGTTTTTTTCTTTAATAAGTGCTTATTTTAAAAAAAGTGAGGTGTTTAATCAAGCTTTTGAGAAAAAATAAGTGCTTCTGGAGAGTATCAGAAGCAGTTTTTCATAAGCTAAAAAATAGTTTTTGCTCAAAAGCACTTTTAAGAAAAATGCACTTATAAGCACTTTTTAAAAGCTTTGTCAAACATTAATTGCTGATTAAAAGTGTTTTTTTGAGTTAATTGGCCAAACATAAAGTGTTTTTAGCCAGAAGTATTTTGAAAAAAAAAATTATTTTTCAAACTAAGCTGATTTTAGAAGCTTGTCCAAACAGGCTATAAGTTTGGAAAACTTAGGAAATATTAGTTAAGTGAGATATTATAAGAATGTAGTGAAAGCTGAGGTGAAATAATAGGTTGATCAAATACTCGTCTAAATTTACTAAAGTGTAAAGGGTCGAAAATATCACTCAACTATTCGAAATTGATTAATTTTAGGCCCCATTTGTCCATAGATACCAAAAAAAAAAAAAAAAAATTCACTTTTTTTTTTTTGGAATTTTGGAGTTGGAGTTGTGTTTGGCCATAGTTTTTGAAGTTGTAGTTTTTGGTGAAATGTAGTTGTAAAAAAGTGAATTTTTTTGAAAAACAAGTTTTTGAGTTTTGATATTCGGAATACAACTTGAATTGTATTCGAATTTTATGGCCAAATGATTTGATTCGGAAAAAAGTGAAAAAAATTACGGAAAAAAGTGAATAATTTTTATGGCCAAACGGCACCTTACTCTCCATAATACTTTGTAGAAATGCTCTCGATATTAGTAAATGAGCCTAAAAGTATCTTCTTACAAATGGTTGCTCAAACACAGAAAAAATAGCTAATTTTACCTTTGTTCTTTTTTTTTTTTTTTTAAGCGGGGAGGGTGAATGCATAAGAAATATAATAACAAAAATAAGAAAACAAGTATTAGTAATAGAGACTTCTCATTGTATCAAAAGGATGATGATAAATAGTTTTGTTACTTCTAATTTCTTAGGCTTTAGGTATGAGTTATTATCTCTAAACATGAAATTAGGCTTTAGGTATGAGTTATTATCTCTAAACATGAAATTATGTACACTTTTTCTTATAATAAATTTATTTTACTAACTCTAAGAATGATACGGTAAACAATTAAAGTCAAGTATACTTGATATGTTATATTACTTGCCAACTCAGGTTTCAGTTGAGGATAAAATAGTTTCGAATGGAGATAGTAGAATAGATATTTAATTGAAAAAATAATATTAATAATTAAATTTATATTATATAAAGCTGGTCATGTATAAAGATTATCATTTAAATAATTAAAGTAATCTCTTAATCTTCAATATGAGTACTTGATCTTCCGCCTTATCTCCATAGCTTTGGGTGGCACCTTCCCGTTCTCTTTCTATTGTTTCGAAATCATTATTTGTTCATAATCAGCGATACAATAGGAGATAGTTAGTATGAGGTTAATTATTCATATTTTAATTGCTCAAGTTGCCGTCTCAGAATTAAATGTGAAAAATATATCTTATATCTTTTCTGTAATTTTTAAAATTTGAAAAAAAGTTTAAAATTTTGTAGTCAAGTTGTTACAAAAGAAAAATACTAAGAAATTAGATCTTGTAGTCGAACTCATCCACATCAAATGAAACGAAAAGAATAATATAGTAGATCTATTTTAAAATAACAAAAATCAACTTAGTAAAAAGATAATCCAGTTGCAAATATACAATTCAATAAATTTCGAGCTTCTAAAAAATGATTAAAATTTCCTTCAATAAAGTTGTTGAATTCCAAAATTTGGAATAAAAACATGTGAGTAAAGACCTTTTATTTTTTATTCTCATTATTACAAGAAATTCGTTTCTATTAAAATAAAACAACTCCCCACACTTACCGCCTTTGCTTTTAAATATTCTTCATTTTAATGGCCCTTTTATTTATACACTGACAGAAAATACCAATTATTTATCTCCGCAAACTTCTCCGTGTCAAATGAAACGAAAGTATTAATAAAGTAGTTCTATTTCAAAATAACAAAATGCAACAGAGCAAAAAGATAATCCAATTACAAATCTACAATTCTGTAAATTTCAACTTCTGAAAAATGACAGATATTCCCTTCAGTAAACTTGTTGGAGTCCAAAATTAGGAACCAAAACATGTGAGTAAAGAACTCATAAATTTATTCTCATTTAAAGAGAAATTCGTTTCTATTAAAATAAAATAAATATCTCCCCACACCTACCCCTTTGCTTTTAAATATTCTTCATTTCACTTTATTATTTTGAGAAAGTGACAAATGGTCCCTTATCGTTGACAATTGGTTTAAAATAGTCCCCTTAGGTATCACTTGAAGGGTTTTGATCCTTTAAGTTTGCCAAAAATGAGTACAAAATAGTTACCAAACTCTAATTATTAAATTTAATCAAAACTGCAAAAATAAAAAATATTAAATGGGAACTCACACTTGGGAGGACACAATCTTGTTGTTTATGCTTTTTGCCTATTTCAAGAGTCTGGTGCAACTATTTGAGCTGCAATTTCTGTTATTTTTTCTGTCCAGTAGTTTCTTGTTACGGTTTCTGGAAATTCTGACAAAAATTTCTGGTGCTTCAGGTTGAACTTTTTTCACAGTCTTGGTTAAATTTAACATTTAGTGTTCGATAAATATTTAATTGAAGATCAAAAGTGTTCATTTTTTACAAACTTAAAAGACCAAAACTGTTCAAGTGATACTTAAGGGACCATTTCGAACCTACTAACAGAGATACGGGACTGTTTTTGTCATTTACTATTACTATTTATACACAGACAAAAAATAATAGTAGTCCCAATTATTTCACTCCCCCATAGCTCACAGTCTGTGCTTCAAAGAGTCCAAAAATGGCTGAGAAGAATCGATTGGTCACTGTTTCTGCTTTGCAGTTTGCCTGTACTGACGATGTCTCCACAAACGTCGCTACTGCCGAGAGGTTTTTTTTTTTTTCTCATTGCCCCTTTTGTGTATATGTGATTAATTTTATGCCCAATTTGGCTGATCTGTTTTCATTTCCAGTAATACAATTGGGGTTGATTGGTTGCTGGTTAGAGATATGCAGATATTAAAAATACAGAGATTAGTTATGAGGCAAAAAAATGTCTATTTTCTTTTTTTGGCAACACTTTAATTTCAATTTTCTTTATGGCATGTTTAAAACTGCAAGATTAAAGGTCATTTTGGAACATTCCACATTTTATTAGTTTAAGACCACGAGATTTAAAAGTCTTTTTTACTTTTTTAAACTTTGTACCAAGTCAAAACGAGACAAATAAATTGAAACAGAGGGAGTAGGTTAATTTCCTGTTTCATGAGTTTTTAGGCTTCTATTTTTTTTATTATAGCTTACTGAAGAAAGGGGTTGGGATTTGGCATCATTGAGCGTCTATGTAGCACCTAACGGGTCGTTTGGTAGCTGGTTAGAGTTATGCTTGTATTTGTAATACGAGGATTAGTTATGAGGGAATCTATGTATTTTTTATGTAGAGATTAGTTTTTCAGGGTTTAGTTTCATGTACTAGGTGCGTTGAATTTTATACATAGCCAAAGAATGCTACCAAGGATGGTATATTACTTATGCTGGATTCAATACGTGAATAACTTAGCTCCTAACCAACAACCCCTTAGGGTTCACAAAAAAAAGTTGAAGATTTTTGTTCTGTCCTCATTTTTCAATCGCCGGTAGAGTTGTTTAAGTTATCTAAGAGGTTAATTTCCTGAGTTTTTATTTTAGGCTTCTAGCTTTTTTGGCTCACTGAAAAAAGGGGGTTGGGATTTGGTATCATTGAGTAGCAATGTAGTAACCAAGAGTGTGGTTCAAATCCTGGGCTATTGTCTTCCCAATGTCAAATTACTGTGAAAATTTATTATTACAGTAATGTAGTGACAGAGACACTGTTGAAATGTCTCTCTAGTAGCTCTGTTTTGCTACTCATTTGGTTTTCAACAGGTAGATTGGTGTTGAAAAGTTGCACGAGAACTCCCTGTTTGTTAATTGCGTTCTACATTAATGCTATACTACGAACAATAAAATCGATCTTGTACAAAGGGGGACACACAAAAAATGTAGGAAAATATTCTACATCCGAATTCGCTTTTCAATATACTGTATTAGTTTATCACGGTCAAAAGAATGATACGTTGGAAAAGAGTGGAAGGGAAGAACGATATGGTGGCAATGATGGTGGAGGGGAAGGAAATTTAGTGGTGAAAGAACAAATAGAGGGGAGGGGTAAATGGGTTAGGGGCGCTGAGGTGGCATGTCACGTGGCATCCACCCCATCAAATATCAATGCCACTTAGGATTGGATGTCCACCTTGGAAAAACTTAACGGAGGAGGGGTATATTTGAACCAATAGTATAACGGCAGGGGTATATTTGAACCCAAAGTATAACGAAGGGTATATTTGACCCTTTTCCAATAGTACAGGGGTATATTTGGCCCTTTTCCGAAAGAAAAATCATTGAGTATCTATGTATTCTTTAGATTTGTAAAAAGGAACTACTATTTTATTTTCTTGGTGACATTTATATGTTCTGGCTCTAAGATTATCGCCTTGATGCAGATTGGTTAGAGCTGCTCATCAGAAGGGTGCAAATATCATCCTCATACAGGTAACAGATCACCTCATTTTTGGAATATCTAGCTACTACACAAGCTATATTTTTTTTGGGAAGCTTAATGCATTTGTCGAGTTACAATATTCATTTCTCTTGATGCAGAACATTTCGTCAGCTTTGTCAACTTTATTCTCGAGCTGTTTGTTTTCCCTTGAATTGTCTCATTACTTTCCTTATGTGGTAGCTTACACTGAGGCTCTTGAAAGTTATATTCAAAAGTTTTGGTGGTCCTTAATAGATTGGAGAAGCGGAGACGTTTGGCCTGTTTTATGCATTGATAGGGCGTAACTAAAATGGAATGCTAGTCTTGTTATCCATGTTAACTGACACTTGGGGTTGCTTGGCTAGTCGTCCATTGGAATTCCAGTTCTTAATCCAAGTGTCCTCAAATTTGGGAGTAGATCTATTTCCGTCAATATAATATAACTCTGAGCATATTTGAGTGCTTTTGGTCTCGGTTAACAAACTCAGTTAAATGTGATAGAATGGTAGTTGAGCTTTGTTATTTCGTCCTAAAGGCATCTTTCTTTAACGTCCTGTCAATTCAACTGCGGATAGAAAGTACATGTTCAATTGAGATTGTCAGTATCATTTCTAGGTTACAATACAACAAGCCAAATATTAAATTACTTCAACATTTTCAGCTCAGAATGGTTTTAACCAATCCAACAAAAAAGCAGCTAAATGATCTTGGCTAGTGGAGAACTGTTCTTTATTCAGGATAGTAAAAACAGTATAAAAAATGCCTAAACCCAAAAACATTAAGAGAGAGAGAACAGGATAAAGACCTATCATCAAAAAAAAAAAAAAAAAAAAAAAAACCTAAACCCAAAAACATTAAGAGAGAGAGAACAGGGACCTATTGAAAAAAGGGGAGAACAAGATAAAGAACAAACTATATATCAGACCATTATACTTATAGAATAAGCAAATGTTCAAACTTTTAAGTGAAAATAAGTATTTTTCATGAATACTACGCACGAAGCATGTTACAACCAGATGAAGAATTTTCACATAATAATATATAAGCTGAGATAAGGGAGGCAGAAAGGAAGAACCTGATAAGTGAGTCGAGAGGAGTTAGTAGAAATCAAAAGGCTTGATATTCAGAATTGAAGTTTCTTTGACCAGTTATAGTAGGATGATGATTCTCCTTATTTGTCCTGTATCTTATCCTCTTTGGGCTGTCCTGTCAACCCTTCTTTTCTCTGTGTGAATATATTTCGTATGGGTTATGTAAAAAGTAAAAACTCTGTCTCTTTCTCCACTTGATTTATGTTTCGGTTGCTTAATCTAATCATTTCCTTCTCCTGCACCCCCCAATTTTTTGCATTTAAAGCTTTATCCAGAAATAGTTTTGAAAGTTCCTGATGATTCCTAGCTCCTTCATAGCTGTTGTGTGCTTCTTGGTCCATACAATGCAAGCGTGGAAACTTCGTTTGGATGCAGAGAGAGCAAGTATAATGGCCAGGAAGGATGGAGAATAATGGCAGGTCTTTAACAGAGTGCGGGATCATTTCATAGTCTCACAACAAGTTTGTCCTGTTATTACTCGCTCTTTTCCATGGACAGATGTGAGAATTGAGGATAATTGCTGAAGTAGGGAGGTGGTTTTGGATGGAACAACCATGAGCAGAGCAGCTAACATTCCATCACATCTAATGGAGCTTGTTAACTGATAGCAAAAGCACTTTTTTGTGAACTTAAAAAAGCGACCAACGATTGCCATCAAAACTTAAGGGATTAAATGCTCAAAGTCATACTGCAAGGACGAAGATAAACTTACCTCTAAGCTTCAAGGACCATTTGAGTAAATTTTTGTAATTTCCTCTTGTCTACTTTATTGCTCATGCTAATGCGTAACAAAATAGTTAAAGAAATCTGTGCCGCTTCTGTTCCAGACTGGAGGCATCTTCTGAATATGTTTTGGTACTTGACTTGGTTCAACTTGCTTCAAACAGCCTTGAAATAGAAATGTTCATCAGGTTTAGCTGTTAGATTCAAGAGAACATGATTGGGAAGTTAGCTAAACTGAACGGAGAAGAATGTTAAAATTGGAAATATTCCGGTTCCTCCGTTAAGTAATTAGATCTTACCAAGGGTTTTTGACAGTAATCTTTCCCCTTTAAGTTGACCAAAGACTGTTTACTTCAAAGTTTCATCATAACACATTAATGAGGTTTCGAGGTTGAACAAGAGTAACGTAGTGACTGATTGAATTTGAGACCGGTTGAAGCTATGAAAGTGATTTAAACATTTGTAGTGTTGGTTACAGTATTATAAATGCAGCAGTATATACTGGTTTTCTTGAATCTTTATTTGGGGCAGTCTAGTCCTCCATTATTTAATATCATTTTCCTTTACTATAAGTATCCATGGGAGTGAGGCTAACAAAAAGATCAGGATTTATAGTCAAGGTGTTGACAATGTTATGTAGGTGTTGGTAAAAAGTTGTGTTGTATGTGAGTGTTTACCATAAGGATGAGTTGTCAGATCAATTTGAGCTGACCTATTATTTTACCAACTAATCCTTGTTTAGCTCAGCGTTTAGCAGTCGTGCTTAATCTTGATGCGCGTAAGCTAGACAATCAAATCAAACTTCGTCTCATGTATTTTCTACATACCATGACTCAAATTTTTATCTTAAAAAATTTCCAGTATCCTTTTTACATCTACATTTTTAGGAAATTGCTTCTCTTATTTTCGAGTTTCAAATGATATTTTATGGAGTCAGGGTGATGCTCTTGAAGTTCGTTGTCCTATGAACTTGTACTTTTTGAAGCTATTTGGTATTCAGGTGCCATGTCTGCAGTTTAGTTTCATTGGTACTTTCTGGTTTACATCTCAGGAGTTGTTCGAGGGCTATTACTTTTGTCAAGCACAAAAGGAGGAGTTCTTTCATCGGGCGAAACCATATCAGGGGCATCCAACCATTGTGAGGTGAGAATTCTGATTGCTTCAGGTGTCTGTAGCCGGTTCCATTAGCATAAATGTCAAGATTCCAATAACAACTGGACTTATTTTCTTTATGTGCATGTTTGTAGGATGCAGAAGCTTGCAAAGGAGTTGGGAGTAGTTATACCAGTTAGTTTCTTCGAAGAGGCGAATAATGCACATTACAATTCTGTGGCTGTTATTGATGCTGATGGCACAGATCTTGGACTTTACAGGAAGTCCCATATTCCTGATGGACCTGGTTAGTAAACTTGGAAGAACATTCCTAATTCATTGTGCTACTTGTCATTATTCTGTTAGATTTCCTTGAAGCACTGTCTTTAATACTCCTTTTTCATCCTCTTAGTTGTTTCTCTCTGCAGGTTATCAGGAAAAGTTTTACTTCAATCCTGGTGACACTGGTTTTAAGGTAAGGAGTATAGAATATTGAAGTCCTATTACGAAATTGTGATAGTGATCTTTCTCTGCTTTCCCCTTCCTCATGGACGTTATGGTGTTCGTAAACAGGTGTTCCAGACTAAATATGCAAATATTGGAGTTGGTAAGAGATATTTGTTTTTGTAGTTGTTCTTTGTGTTTCATTATGTTCTCTACCTTTGATGAACATTTGGATAAATAGGAGAATATTAAAATTTGCTGCTGTGGCAAAAACGTTAAATCTCCAAAAGTTACTTACACAGGCTTCCTTTTGTAATTTCAATTTTTTTAATAAAGAGGCCAAAGATTCCCATGTTGTAAAATACAGTAAACACAGAAGATACATTAGAGATAGTATTGACTGTTATTAAATTCTTTCCAGCAATTTGCTGGGATCAGTGGTTTCCTGAGGCTGCTCGAGCTATGGCACTTCAAGGTGCAGAAGTATTATTCTACCCTACTGCAATTGGTTCTGAACCTCAAGATGATGGACTTGATTCTCGGGATCACTGGAGGAGGGTGATGCAAGGACATGCTGGAGCTAATGTGGTAAGTTTTTTTTTTTCCTCCCCCCTTTCATTTGACTTTTTTGTTAAGAATGATAAGTCAAAAAGGAATTTCGTGTTGACATGACCGGGATAGCTTAGTGGGTTTCTTCTCCAGAACTCTAGGTCAATCGCTGACATTAGTTTTGTGCCCCATTTGGATTCATATTTTTTGTTTGATCTTTCAACATGCAGATGCACCTGTGCCGTTGTAATTAGCCATTTCTTAACCGTAACACCATTCTCAGTGTAGATTCTTCTTGATAAGGTAAAAGTATTATTGCTAGAAGGTACGAAGAAAGTACACCATATTACATCAGAAACAGACAGTCTCTACAAGTGCAACAGACTACAAATTTCGAAGAGAATCCAAAAAGTCCATATACTGGTCCATGTTCTCTAATATACTCTTGTTACACCATACAAACAGATTGAGCAGACAAAGGTTCTTGATTCTAGAAAAATGATTCTATTTATTCTCAAAGCAAAATAGTCCAGAAAATACACAAAAGAATGGTCTTTCCAGTAGACTTCTAACATTGGAGGTTCCAGTTGTTGCCTTATTGTTTTCAACGGTTAAGACCAAAACCAAACCAAGGTATTAAATACAACAGCTTAAGTTGATAGTAAATTTTAAGCCAAAAAAAAGAGAAAAGAACAAGAAGAGGAAAAACCACATCTTTAATATAAGAGGCTTTGAACAATTACTACCTAAATATGACAAGTAAAATATAGCAAAGAAATTCCTCCAACCATGCAAACTTTCTCATACAAATAATCTTCTTAAATATTGAAAAGAATGAAAGTTAATTAATGTAGGATAAGAAGTGAAACATAAAAATTTATTTATGAAAGGGAACTAAAAATTATATGCAACACATACTCCTCAAATTCATAATTATTTGCAACATGTAGAAAAATAAGTCGATTCAATTTTCTTTTCTATGGTTTTTGATTGCCAAAACATAAACCAAACTCAACAGTGTAGGTTCTCATTTGTCAAGACCAAAACCAAGAAGGTGATTTTGAAAATGCTGCTTTGGTTTGATTCATTTTTGTTCCGTCGGGTTTTAGGTGACCTTAATTTTTGTTGTGTTTAGGTACCTTTAGTAGCTTCAAACCGCATTGGGAAGGAGGTAATTGAGACGGAGCATGGGAATAGTGAGATAACATTCTACGGCTACTCTTTCATAGCAGGTAAGCCTGACAGAAAGCTATAGTTTTATATAAACGATAAACATCTATTGCCTTGTTTTTTAAGGGGCTGTGATTTGTGAATCTGGGTTAAAAATGAACAGGGCCCACCGGAGAGTTGGTAGCATCTGCTGGTGATAAAGAGGAAGCTGTTCTTGTAGCACAGTTTGATCTGGACAAAATCAAGTCTAAAAGGCATAGTTGGGGGGTGTATCGTGATCGGCGTCCTGATTTATATAAGGTTCTTTTGACATTAGATGGCAGCAATCTAGCCAAGTGATTCAAGATGGTCCGGTCCAAGTACTGCAGTTTCTCCTGCCTTTTTTTTCCCCAATCATGACAATAAAAAATGAGGACTAAAATGAGAATTTTGTATTTGACTTCTGTTGTAATGTAACTCGTTATTCTCTGTAATCTATCACATGCTACACTTTGTGTAATGAATGGCGGAATTTGCGGGAGTTCAAAATCTCGCAATCTTTTATCAGTAGCATCAATGTGCAACTTTGATAGTTTTTGTCACATTCAAGTAGTAGTGAGCATATTGATCAATGAGCAGGGGCGGAGGGAGGAAGGGCCGAGGGGGTTCATCCCAACCTCCTTCGGTGAAAAATTACACTGTTTATACATGGTTAAAATTATTTTCTATGTATATATAGTAGACGTTAAACTCCCTTTAACTTCTTTGTATGCTTACTTTTTCATATTTTGAACCCTCTTAGTGAAAATTTTGGCTCTGCCACTCTCAGTGAGACTTCGATTTGTATTCCTTTTCATTGGTGTATGTCTGTTCTGGAAGATCTCATTTTGAAAGAACCATTTCCAGATATAAAGCTTGGGATGTCAATTTCTCAATTCTGTGGCGGTCCACAAATATCTTCATCTTATCACTTTCTTGATATATTGATAGGATAGTTGCATTTTTGGGCCCCTCTATCTTGTTCTAGAGCCATCTGTTGAAGAAGGTATGTCCAATGCGCTTTACCACATCTTTATGCTTCAATTAAGATTGTCACTTTAGTTTTTGGTTTTAATCCCATTCTAACTAGTTTGTGAATTATTTCTCGTGGAATGAATGATCCTATTGCTACAGCCACTTGGAAGCACCGTGGCCACATATATGATCTGCCTAGCAGCAAGTCATCTATTGTTTTATGAAAGATTATTTCTGTGTAGGAGGAGATTGTTTTTAGTTTTCAGAGAACTTTAGTTAATTTATCCTGTCTCTGTTATAGAAATGCATTTTTTCTAGATCATATGATGCTCCATGAAGTGATTGAGAGCATCCATTGGAAGCATCTATAACTTCAGGGCTAAAGGTGCCTTTTGCTTACTAGCCCTTCGTGTCTAGAAGAGTTGGTGATTTGCAAGAATGGCCGTAAGTGGTGATCTTGAACTTTTAGCCTCACTTCGGAAAATATATAGAAAGTGACTTTTGTTGCAATTGGACATAAGTTGTGAGCATAAATCAGTGTTGCTTATATGCAGGAGTTCGGGATATTTTAATGCAGTGAATCTGCTCAATTGGCCCCAAGTTCGACCTCACATGCAAAAATTGTCTGTGTTTCTCAACTGTTCACAGGTCAATACAACTGAAACTCCTATCTAATAGGAAACATGTTACACTAATTTCTCACTTGTAACTTCTTGATATGTCCGGAACTCTAATCTCATAGGCAAAACTAATTTATGTGCACATTAAAATTGAAAAACTTATGTCGGATCAGCAACATAGACAATTTTGAAAGATTTTGTTAAGGAGGACCAAAAACAGAAAACCGCCCCTTTCTGTAATTTGTTGAAAGGAATCTCCTCTCAGTCAAACAAATATTTTACTGGGAGCCATTGTTGTGTAACAATTCCTCTTTTGTGGTTGCCCTTCTAGTGATGATTCTCTTCTCTTTGGTTCTGTGTAGTGTTATCTTTTCTCATCCAAAAAATACCAAAAACCAATCTTTGCTTGAAAAGGACATCATGATTGTCAAGTATCTTATCAGAGGGAAAGTGTTCTGTTTGTTATACTGATTTGAGTGTGTTTGAGACTGGAAATGTAATGACGCTTCTTCATTTTTACATTATGATAGTGAGATAAACTGATTTTTTTTGTTTGGTCAACTCACGTGGGGCTATTTTCAAAATAATGTCTCTTCTCTTTATCCTAAGGACATAAGTAGATTTGAGGATGTCTAATTAGTGATCCAGACTGTTACATGTCTCTATAGAAATTAGAATATAGGTGGCTTCTTCTTTAGGTCATATTCATATGCTTTCGGTTGGAAAAAAGTTGGGTGACAGATATTTTGCAATCCATTATTATCTAAACATAGGATGAATGTGTCCCTTGAGCTACCTCTCTTCCTGTCTCACATAAACCCCCCCCCCCCCCAGCCCTCTCCCCCACACACACCCCTCCCTATGCACATTTTCTCTTAATTCAAGTTCTACCCGCTGATGGTTTAAAAGATATTTATGAAATCAAGTCACTTAAAAGGTATCTATATGTGATTCTTTATAATGGACTATAACAAGCTCACTAAGAAGAGTTACCTGTCGTTGTACGTCAATTAAGTTAGGTGGTATAAAAGATTTATATTATAAACTATAAAAGCACAAGTAGTTAGGCAGATGAGAAGAAGTCACTTAGTACTTTTTATCAAGACAATTCACTTTTGGCCAATTTGTGTATATCTCGGCGATTTTACAAGGTACCTATTACTTCTCACCAACACGGTACTGCAGTATTGATCATTAGGTCTTTTGAAACTTTATCATCGGATCATTAGATGACCCTGCCCTTCAATAGGGCTGGGCATATTTCGGTTCAAACAGAAAAAACCGACTGAACCGAACTTTTTTTAATTTCGGTTTTAGTTTTTTGATGTGTTCGGTTCAGTTTGGTTTTAATTTATAGGATTTCAACAATTCCGTTCGGTTTTCGGTTTATGCAAATTTTAATTTGGTTAAACCGAAAAACCGAATTTTAAGTAATCCATATTTTTCATGAAACGTATATACATAACAATTACTAATATATTGGGTTCATTTCTGCCCATGAGTAATAAACTAATAACAATGAGACATATATCATTTAACATTTGTTAACTACTGGTCAAAGAACATGTAATAACAATGAGCCATATATCATTAACATATAAGATTGCACTAGTAGCAATTTCTTCCTCTGCCATTTCCCATGACCCAGACCATCCCATTACCTGTAGCTAGTTTCTTACTGTAATCTCACTTGTAGGCAGTAGCGCTAGTTGCTTTCTCTGTTTGTACTGTTTCCTGTGAGCTTACCATCCCATTACCTGTAGCTAGTTTTAGCTTATGTTTGTTAAAAATTGCTAGAAATTGTCCAAACTCCTACTTGTAGCTGTGGGAAAGTTTCCATATCTAAACCGAAGAAATCGAACTGAATAAATCGAACCGAAATTGCAAAAACCGAATTGAACCGAAGTTATTTTAGTTCGGTTTCGGTTTCCATTTTTTACAAACCGAAAACCAAAAAACCGAACCGACTTTGTGAATCCGAACCGAACCGACCAAACGCCCAGCCCTACCCATCAAGGTTTAGATAAATGAGAAGAAAACACTTAGTGTATTTTTGTCTCCATTAAAAATTGAACCTAAGAACTCTTGATACTTTTTCCACTTCATTAACTATTAGGTCACATCTTTGGGTGCTAGGACCTAGACTTCTTTACCATTAGTATTATTGGTAATCTTGGAAAATATAGTAAGTTACCTCCTATAACAAGTTAAGCTACATCAATAATGTAAAAATATTTTCGCACGTGTATATGACTTAAAAACTTTAAAAAAAAATAAAAAAAAATTTGGTAACAGATCCCATTTCATTTTTTTGCGTGGATTGACCTTCTTTCGGGGTGGTCTTTAATTTTTGGCCCTCAAATTGTTAATTTTAATTTTTGCGCCCGAAAAAAGTAATAAAAATCTACAAGGTTACGGGTTCGAACCCCAACTAAAAAAAAAAAAAAAAAAAAAAAAATCGCAAGGCGGGGCTTTTGCCTAAAGTCACTTTTTTTTTTTTATACGTAAGCAAACTTTGCCTTAAAGCATAACTAAAAGTCTGCCGTCTCGGGCATAGGTTTTATATAACTTCACCTGAATAGGTATAGGTTCATAGAAACTCGGGATATACTCGGCCACCTTTTTAAGCCAAGGCAAAAATCAAAGACCAGCGAAGTGAGGGGCCAAAACTAAAGACCAGTCCTTATGAAGGGTAATCGTGCAAATTGCCTGTTGGATTTTTCTAGGTCTAGTGGACCAAAATACTACGTTTATACCACCTGAAAAAATTAACAATCAATTTGGTTTCCTTCAGATGAATTGATTATTGTTATGAACTTTGCTCTCGCTTTTTTCCAAGACCAACTCTTCAACTCTCTTGGTGCCCTTTTCTTAAGCAAATGGACATAAAAAAATATCTAATGTAAAAGACATCCAAATATGGAATTAAAAAATTCTGTTGGGCAATTTCTCTTTATTTGCAGATTTTGCTGAGAAAAGAAAAAAAAAACAGAGGTTTCCTGCAGGTTTCCTGCCACTTTGGAACATAGAAAGACTCAACAAAAAAGAAAAGGAAAAAAAAAAAAAAAAAAAAAGAGAAGAAAATTAACTATGAAGCAAAAACAGCATGTGTTAATGATCTTCAACTCCTATACATGCTTTGTGTCATGATTATCATCATTTCCTTCTTCAACATTCTGTTCATCATCATCATCATCATCATAAACTTCGTCTTCATCATCTTCATCTTCATCTTCGTCTACAATCTCATCATCTGATTGAATAACATGCATCATCAAACGTCCATCTTCTCTGCATGCATGCAAGAATTCCTGAGTGGGAATTCGAATTTCTTTAAGAATAAACCTTCCATCTTCCCTAAATGATTTGAAGCAAACCCATGGCTTCCCACTTCTCCCTATGCAAGAAATGGGAGGCGGAAATGACAACCCCTTTTTCGTTCTTGATCTCTTCAAATTATAATCTTGATTGAAAATCACTCGATTCTCTAGCCTGCAGGGAATGCGCGTTCTACTCAACTTTTCTTGTTCTCGTTCTTCTTGTTGTTGTTGATGATGAAGATCTTCGTTGCTCAAATCGTTCATTAGGTCCTCAATGTCATCAGAGCTCTCGAATCCGAGTCCTTCTGTGCACATCGATAGGCTGTCCGATGTTCTTGATGAAAAACTATCACTATGTCTGTCCTGTTTATTCTTGTGGCTAACAGTTGGAGAGTAACTTGAAATAGGGCTCTTGTTTCTTTCATACTTGTCCTTATTATTGTCTAGCCCTTCAATTTCAGATTGGTGAATTGCATCAAGGAAAAATGACGACGAAGAAGAAGAAAATGATGATGAAACAGATGATGAAGACAGAGGGAGGCAAGAAGAAAATGAAGATGAACCAGATGAGGAGGAGGAAGAGGAAGAGGACGAGGACAAGGACGAGGATACAGAGTTGTTTTCTTTGAAATGTAATTCGCCGAAAATCTCAGTAAAGGAGGAGTCATCTATATTTTTGAAAGATTTAGACTGATTCCATGAGGAGGAAATGGATTCAATGAGTGATGGATTTTCAGGCAATGGTTTCTCAAATATATGTTGTAAACTTTTACAGGCAGCAGTCATTGTGTTCTAATTTTTTGTACCTTTTTTTTCTCTTTTGTTGGTTGGCACAAGACCAACAAATGAATTGAAAAATACTAGTGAAGTTTTAGAACTTGTATAGAAGGGAAATTAAAAGGTTGCACAAGATGGGAATGAAAATCTTGGTGATGAAGTCTAAGAAGAGAGAAAATTGCTGTTTTGTAGGAGTCCCTCTCTCAACTTTAGAGGATGGGTGGTTATAAATGTTCTATTTATTTGGTGGTCTCAATTTTATATGTCAAAAAACTGTAAAAATCTCCCTTTTTTCTCTTTCTTTTTTCTCTCTCCTTATCGTTTATTAGTAGCCATTGATATAAATACATATAACAAATTATTCAACTACTTTTTACGCGTTTGGAATATACTGCAATATACTGCAAGTCCAACAGGACTACAGACTGTGAATGATAAACTTAGGGTGTGTTTGGTATGAAGGAAAGAATTTTCACGGAAAGTAAGTGATTTTTTTATTTATTTGTTGGTGTACAGTAAGTAAGTAGAAAACATTTTCCCAAAAGTATGAGTGTATAATCTTGGAAAACATTGGGGGTGGCGGTGGGGTAGAGGTGGTGGTGAGGGCGGGTGTGTTGGATGGTGGGAAGATACCATTAGTGTGGAACGTTACCTATGAAATTTGTATTTCTTATTTTCTTGGGGAAGTTAATTTACTCATTTTTAAGCAACTTGTTTTTTCTAAAGAAAAAAATTTCAGAAAATTTGGTCAATCAAATATTGAAAATTTTGAAAGACATTTTCCAGACCTCCATACAAGGACACACCAAGGGTGTGATCTAGAGGCAATAAAGCGGGTGCAAATCTTAGAGGGTTAAGATCATTTCTTTTCATCTGTCTAAGCTTTCTTTGGGTCAGAGTTACACAGTACTTACGCTAGTAGGAGGTATCAAGTACGTGGTAGAGTAGTCGAGATGCATACAAACTGAATCCGACGCCATTATTATCATTAAAGAAAATTACTACACATGTGTTGGTGGGAGCTTGAGAGGTAGCAAGTAGCCCATAGAAGTGTACGCAAGCCGGCTCGAGAGCTACTATTATCATTAAAAAGTCAACTACTATAACAACTACGCCTGAATCTCAAGTAAGTTTGGGATTGGTTCTATAAATTTTCACTGTCTATTTCGCTCCATTTAAGTATGTCTCGGTTCCATATTGTTATTATAATTTTTCCATCCGAAAGTTCTCTAAATTTTCTATAATCCCTGACAAAAAAGAAAAGACTCAATAATTGTTGGACCTAAAGTAAACGCACTTATTTATTTGTTTATAAGGTGTCTATGAGAAAAATCTAGTGGTTGGATCCAAAGCCACTTACATAAATGAGGACAGCACTAAAAAGTCTCCAGGACCTCAGCAACTTCTTGTATTTTTTCATCTCATCATGCAATTTGAAGTAGTGTTCCATAAGTATCTTTTGATGTGATTGTTGAAAGGTTATACACCAATAACTAACACATCCAGAGTTTGATTTCTCATTTGATTGTCAAAATTGCTGGATTTTGTCAATTTTCAGATACACCCTAAACTAGTATATATTTCACATCTAAAATGGTATACTAATGTCTGTAGTTTTCAACTAGCAGATTATATTCCCAGCGGATCCAATGACTAGCCACTACACTGGAGTTTATTGCACAAAAATACTGGTCCCAACCAAAAATTTGACTTTTTCTTAGTTAAGGGTGTTTTCGTCGATCAGTCTTTGCTAATTATGAGAATGTTATAGCATCCGAATATGAGAAATTTTATCTTGATTGTGGTCCTGAAGCATCAGCATTTCTAACATATATACCAAATACGACTCATCACAAGAAAAGTAAAAGCATTGATCCTCCGCGGAGATTAGGCAATGAGGTACAAGGAAATAGACATCACACATCCACATTGTGCAAGTGCAGATCAAGTCATATTCGCGTTTCTAGTATTCAGAAAGATAGACAGTATAATGTACACATCAAACCGTAACCAGTTAAACAAACCACCCACAGTACACTAAATCACATACATGAAGTGTTAGGATTCACATTTTCACAACCAAACAGAAACTGTTACCATCTTAGTCAGCATCGAAAGCTTTTCAATCCACTTCACCGCCAAGCTTCTGTCCGCTCTGTCATTGAATTTATACGGCTCAAGTTGCTTATTCCTTTTGATTTATTGTCAATTGGCTCTAAATCAATTTTCAGAACATCCTTAGTCTGATTAGAATCGCTTGATTGGCCTATCCTTTGGGTGTCCTCTTCAAGATTTGGAGTTTTTGTCACAAAGGCTTCTCTTGCCTTGATATTAATAACATGAATAGGAGTTTCACAAGCATCGGATTCCTCTGAAGAAGTTGTATAACTAAGATATTCATCATCAGTGATGTTATCTACTCGATTAGATGATTCAGAAACACTGGCTGAATCAGGTTCGTCTACAGTGTACGCCTGCTCAGTTGGTTCATTTGATTCATTGGAGTTCTCCAAAGAGAATAGTGGTGGACTTTGACGACCATTCTCATCAGGCCGGTCTAGGTTAGAGACAGAATTTGGTTCAACAAGGGAATCTTCTCTTTCTGTTAAGGTCTTTTCGATGAGTGTCCTCAAGAAATTCATTACTTGGACAGCATACATCAGTGCAGTCAATGGATCTGCCATCTGCAAGGAACAGTTTAATGGCTCAGAGGGTTAATTGACTGATTTAAAAAAGAAAAGAAGAAATAAGAATAGCAATTAGCTCTAAAAGATTGTGGTATTTTTCTTTCTTTTTCTTCCAAAAGCTATGGAGTAGATTCACATGAAAGATTGTGCGCCAGTTTAAAGAAATAACTATCGAAAACCATACACCTGACCTTCCAAATTTCAAGTCATTCTTTTGCATTTTGTTATAAAATCTTAGCTTAGAAGGCAAAAATTGCCCCATGGATGTTTTACGCGGAGTACTGAGGAGAGAACCCCCTCCTCCCCTTGTTAGTTACTCCCTCCGTCCCAATTTATATGGCACAATTTCCTTTTTAGTCTGTCCCAGAAACAACTTAACTTTAAAATTATCATAAATGTCTAAGGTTTGTTTTAGACCACAAATTTCAAAAGTCTTACTTTCTTTCTTAAACTTTGTGTCTAGTCCAACGGTGCACATAAATTGGTAAGGAGGGAGTATAATTTTGCTATTTTTTTTTCTTTTTCGGGATGGGGGTAGATGTTAAGGTATTTACTAAATGTTCCACTACCAAGAGAAAATGCCAACAATGTGTCTGCGAGACAAATAGCCCACCTGTGTCATGTTAGGAGCAAACACCATTGCGATATTGCGCGAATTCATCTTGTTGAGGTGTTCCTCCTGGACAACATCAGCCATGAGATTGATAGCCCAGTCCAGCAGAGCAGCTTCTGTCGGTGGCAGAAGTCTCACGAGCGCAGTACAGTCCTCTTCTGATTGGGCTTGCATGACCTGCTCGGGAGAAAGAGTGTCCAACACCCCACTTGGGAGTTCCCTGAACCAAGCCTGTTAAGTTACATGAAGTCAGATCAAGAATAAATATAGGGCCTTTTTCATTTTGGCCCGTTGGCCCAAATTAATTACGGGCGCTAGCCAAAATATACAAAACCTATACGTTGATTATGTATATTATAGGTATTTTTATATTTAATATACAAAACATAAACATTTACTGGCAATTATGTTTTAGAGCAGTCCAAATATGTAATTATCCCATAAATATACCAAGAAAAGAGAAAGGCCGTCCCTTGTTTCTTCTTGCCTCAACAGCAGAAACATCTAAAGTGTGGCAATGATGACATGATCACTCTTAACGCCATAGAAACCATGACACGTAAATGCTACATTTACAGCAGAACGTCACAGGACATTTCCTCACAAAATTACCAAGGACATAAAATGAAGTTGTTTTAATTAGGTGCATATTAAGAATTA
Organism: Lycium ferocissimum; assembly: GCF_029784015.1. Taxonomy (NCBI): domain Eukaryota; kingdom Viridiplantae; phylum Streptophyta; class Magnoliopsida; order Solanales; family Solanaceae; genus Lycium; species Lycium ferocissimum. The sequence goes on along the minus strand of NC_081348.1, from coordinate 48,366,697 downwards.
CAAGCGTCTAAAAGTTTGCCTTCACTAATCCATCACATGATCTAGCAGCCAATGAGGTAAAATCTAAAAAGCAAATAAAAACTAAGTTTTTTCCTTTTTTTTTTAATAAGGGGAAAAAAAGAATGGCATTTTTATAAATTGTCACCTATAAACTTTTTTTGAAATGGAATTGTCACCTATCCACTTTGGCCTCCATATTTCCTTTTCAGTAAATAATTTATTTTATAGAACTCCAAAATATGATCCCAGATTATCTTTTTGTCTTCCACCAGCTTGCCAGCGCTTTCAAGGTTATCAATATTATTGAACCTCTTGTGAGCATTGCAATTTTGTGGAAAGGCTAAGTTGTGTCAATCTTAATCAACACGAGTCTTCAAAATAGAAATCTAAATCTCTATATGTTCATCAATTCTAGGATATGATCAAAAGTCGATGCCTTGAGTTACCAAGAACTCTGAAAACATGCGAAGAGTAGGCTGATTATTTCCACTTTTCTTATTATCAACACTGCTTTAGCAAGGAGGACGGTTACAACACTTCTATTGCTTGCTCGTGTTCAAACCCTTTTAAACTCCAAAAGAAACAAAAATATGGTGATAGCTTAGGTGGCAGCTAAAATAACCAAATGCCACCTGTATAGTACCACCCACGAGTGCCCTGTGCACCCAATATTTATAGCACTTAAGTTAAGATAACCAACTTCATATTGACTATATCTCCCAGTACAAATAGCTCACAACCATTCTATTTCAAACAATCCACAATGGTTAGAAGCATGAGTGTGCAAACCCCCCCCCCCCCCCCCCCAAAGTACAAATTGTCTACGTGCCTTCGTTTCAGAGCGGGGGCACGAATTATTTAACAAATAAAAGCCACGTAAGGATCATCATTAATTTGCCAGGCGCAGAAGTGCATTATAGGCAGCAAGAAGTATACATTTATACTAGTCCCAACTATGATCAGCAGCATAATTTTGAGCAAGGTATCATATTACTCCCTTTGTCCCAATTTATGTGACTCTTTCCTTTCCCAAATAGAATGACACTTTTCTATATATTTAGTAACAATATAATTTTAACCTTTCAATTTTACCTTTAATGAGATGATTTATAGCCACACAAATATCTATGGCTTATTTCAGACCACAAGTTTTAATAGTCTTCCTTTCATTCTTAAACTCTATGCCCAATCAAACCCCTTCACATAAATTGAGACGGAGAGTATATGCTAAAAAAATGGAAGTATTTCTTTTAATCATGAATTTGCGATTTGTAGCACATAGCAGGTTTTCCAAAGCACCAGTAGGCGCGCGCGTGTGTGTGTTCACACGCACACATGTGCACGAGTGAACTGCATGTATATACATTAATGCCTATATCAACATTTTTTCTGTGCATGCACAAAGGACGAAATAATCTCAGATAAGATTACTCAAAGAGTGTTGTTGAAGAGGCATACCTTAATGAGGCCTGCCAGACAATGTATATCAATGCCATCCGGAACTATTCCCTGGTTTAATTGCTCCCTAACAAGCTCCTCCTCGCTGTTTTCAGCATTTATTCTGAAAATCCCTTCTGCCTGCTCACATAATAAAAACAACTCGCATATGATAATGAACATTTATTAAGTGATAGCACTAATAATATTGTTAATGCAAGATTTTGAATATTAGAAGGAACGAGACAACACACGGCATGTACCTGTAGACCCCCTTGAGCATTCAAACGCCTTTGCATTAGAAGTAAAATAGTTGGGACACTGTTCCCACGGGAGTCGAATGACAATTGCATGGACTCCGTTGACACTCCAAATACAGTGGTACTACAGACAGAATATCAAAATCAATACCACAGCAAGAGTTTAAAATCTATATGACGTATAATAGTAGTGATGTCATACCATTTTTTCCTAATAATTTTCTATCCTTAAAAAGTCCAAGCAACTCGTGTACCAGAAAAATGCAATTGTAGCAGTTTCTTTTTGATGAAGTTTTTTTAACAAAAATAAAAAATAAAAAAAAATTGATGAAGATAGCAGTTTCTTTTCATGAAGACGCTTTCAAGACCTCTAATACAGATTAACATTATTAACATTCAATATGTTCCTTCTAATAGTCCTTATAAGAAAAGAAAAAACTTTTTTCTAGTCATCCCACAGACTAATACTTGAACGTTTACATAATCTAGAGATACATTAAGCTGCTTGGTTTGCATATAACTTGCTCCGTAATCTTATAATGCAAAACCCACAGAGATAATCTCTTTTCCATATTTCGTTGCTAATTGTCTTTACTTTCTTTTCTACTGGATGAACCACTTATATGGCTGATTGACTAGGACTCCACCTTTATTCTCAAAAAAGAAGATTCACAGTGAAGAGTACATTATTAACTGTTATCTGAGGTTAAATATAGAGTTCGAAATATGGTCAAGAACTGAGAAATTAACTTACAAGGAGCCAGTTCACTAACTTGTTTAAAGGTTACAGTTAAGAGTCAAAATACAACAAAGACATAGTATATCATCTACTTGTATTTGACAGATGAATTTCATCCATAACAATATTTACCACATTGAATGTCTATTCTCGTAACAAGGGACGCTTTGAAGATTACAATAACGGTCACACACAGAAACTTGCTGTAAGTAGTTCCATGAAAAAGATAAACTTAGAGATTCAATTAATAAAAAGGATGAATTGTCATCTCCTTCATCTTTCACCACAATCTCTATTAACTATATTAGGTTCACAAAGCCAACAAAAGAAGTGTAAATGTAAGAACTCTCTCTTAAAATGGATCCTAGGATGTCTCCGATGGGATGGAATGGTGGTTGAGGCACAGAAGTGATAACCTGGCGTTATTAGGTTTGAATCTAAACTACGAAACTTGGTGCGAGTCTATCTTCTCCAACTTTAGCGGGGAGAATTACCTTAGCAAACTGTGGTTGTGGACTTAACAGGCTACTAGTGAATTAGTCAAGGTGCAGACAAGTCCCCCCCCCCCCCCCCACACCACCAATACCACTGATGTATAAAATAAAAAAATAAAAAAAAGGATCCTTGGATTTGATTCCCAAGCGTAATATCCCGATAAATCTTTCCCACAAATTCTATACAATGAGAATAACTGCAAACAATTAAATTTCTATTGCTAATAGGGAATTACATACCACATTTTTCCACTGCCAAGCCATTATTAATAGGAGGAGGAACTTAGTAGAGCAACAGTGGTAGGAGGACAACTTACAAGGGAAAAATAAAGCAAGAGGGCTGATCGTGAGTTTCTACACAGATGTACACAAAAGAGGTAAATTGGAGGTCAATCTTGGAGGAATAGACTTCAGTCAAGTAGGGAAGAGATGAAAGATTGATTGGAAAGGGAGTCCGCACAGGAAGAAGCGTGGGGAGCAGTCTACAATTGTGTTAGTAACGAGGCACAGGGACCGGATGGATTTACAATGGTGTTTATCTAGCAATGACGGTGAAGGACAACATAACAGAAATAATTCATTCCTTATTCAACAAAAAAAGAATTTCATAAAAAGGGAATATTCAAAGGAAAAAAAAAAAAAAACATATGTTAGACGGTGCTATGTGTAAGAGATCTAGGAAAGGTGTGGACCATCTGCTATTACATTGTCAAGTGGCAAATCAACTATGGTGGAATGTGCTCAACCTGTTCAGCATACAGTGATCATCGCAGCCACTAAAGGCATGCTACTAAGTTGCATATATAAGCAAGAGAAAGAAGAAGTAGAGCATGGTAAATAGCTTCATTAGCACAACTGCAGACCATTTGGAGAGAAAAGAATCGGATGGTTTTGAGGAAAATTCTTTTGCCGCGTATTGGTGCATGTTTGTTCGTTTTTGCAACTTTTTGGAGCACCAACGAGGTGTCAATAGCACAGAGGACTGGCTGCTATTCATGAAGAACCATATATTCTTAAGGTTCTCTACCTTTTAAGTTATCACTTGCATTATGGGTTTCACATTGCTTTACTATATTGACATAAAAAGTAGCCTTTAAGATAAGGTTTGAATGACGTATCAAATGGTATCTACCTGAATGGAAAAATCAAAATGAACTCAAAAGTCAAAACCATCTAGTAATAATTAGGCGACTTCTTCAATCTCTCTTGATTAGTAATAAGTAGTCCCTAATAAACTGAATACCATTTACAGAAGCAGTTTAGTTAAGATCCTAAATGACTACACAAACTCCATAATTGAGGTTGAAATTTTCTATCAAGCCTAAACAGAATTCTACAACTCAATGTTATGAGACAGCAGAAAACACAAACTATCTGCTTATAACTTTAACCACAAACCTAAGCCACCAAAACTTCACAACGTCAATCAAAGTAGGAAACAAATAGCATAAGAGGAAAGCATTTCATTCCACATTTGCAAATGATAAATTTCTAAATTCAGTCAGCACAAAAGATATCAACATTACAATACCAGCGACAAGAAAAAACACAAAACAAAACAAAACAAAAAAATCAAAAAATTGTGAATAACTTCATCAGAATTTTGAATGTTAAAACTCATCAACAATCAAAAAGTTAACAATAGTAAAGCATTTCATTCCACATTTCCAAAATAATGAATTACTAAATCCAGTCAGCACAAAGTATATCAACATTACAATACCACCAACAAGAAAAAACACAAAAAAATTCAAAATCTTGTAACTAACTTCATCAAAAAAAACTAACAATGTACCTTGCACTGGGTGCCCTTGTGGAAACTTCAGGTTCAAATTCAACGGGTAATCCCAAAAATCCATTAAACCTATCAAAGGTAACATGTGCAACGTGGCGCACATTAGTTGGCCATCCAATTTCCATACCCCTACCACCACACAAATCTCCTCCTCCTTCCTTATTTTTACAAGCTAACCAAAAACTCTTCCTAAACAATGTAACCAAAAGTGCTAATAATGACAAATGATCTCTTTCTTTATCTCTCCCTTTTTCCCTTTCTTCTTCTCCTATTTCTTCCTCACTATCACCACCACAAACAGCAATTTCAGAACCACTAATTTCTTCTATAAAAATTGTGCCATTGTGTGTAGGTGTAGTTATTGAAGGAGAAGAAGATGAAGGAGAGGAATGAAGAACCTCTGTCATGGTTTTAGTATAAAAATGTATCAAGAATCCAATAAAAAATTGATTTTTTTCAGATTCTTGAATTGAAATTGCAAGAATAACCAAACCCCAGCAAAGACCAATTCAACAAAATGGGGTAAATGGGGTGAACATGGATAGAAAAATGTACCAAGAATCCACTAAAAATTTAATTTTTTTTCAGATTCTTGAATTGAAATTGCAAGAATAACCAAACCCCAGTAAAGACTAATTCAACAAAATGGAGGAAATGGGGTAAAGATGGAAATTTTTCCCTTAACAAAGAGTTTTAAAATGTACCAAGAATCCAATAAAAAAATGATTTTTTTTTTATTGGATTCTTGGATTGAAATTACAAGAATAACCAAAATCCAGTAAAGACTAATTCAAGAAAATGATGGAAATGGGGTTAAAGATTGAAATTTTTTTCCAAGTTAAGAGATGTGGGACGTGAGAATCATGATGTTTTCATATTGTTTATTGTTTTATGAAATGGCCTTTTTAATGGCGCGTTGAAGAAGCAACAAAGACAGAGTCTTTTTAACACTAAACTGATAGGAAATGCTTTGCTGTGAAGTTGGATTTGAAGGTTATTTGTTTATATTTTTTTTAATAATTTTGGTTTCTTGATTTTGGTTAGTGGGTGAGGGGTTCTTGAATCTGAATCAGTACAGTTTTTTGTTGGAGATGAGGAAGAGAGGGGTATTTTGGGAATTTTATTTTGCTTTTAAGAAATGTTATTTATGGTGTCATCTTTGAGTGCCAATGGGTTGTTGCCAAATAAGCTTTAGGCTCATTTAAGAGTTTTTGAGGAGAATAAAGATGATAGAGTAAACAAAAAACATGACTTTAAAGAGCATTGAATTGAAGAAAAGGAAATATTAATAACCAATATTTTAAAGAGCATTGAAGGAAAACAAATGTTAATCACACTCAATGTCCTCGTCAAAATACATTAGTTTATCATAGTTTAAGTGTTAAATTGAGGAGAGTCTAATTAATCATGATAACAACAACTATAATTACGCTTCAGCCCTAACAAGTTGAAAAACTAATCTTTTATCATTATTATACTAGATAAAATAAAATTAAAAATAAGATTTATAATAGAAGTTCTCTAATAAGTCTAATACATATCTTAATTAATAGGTATCGCCTATATAGATTTGTTTCTTTTATTGTGTAACATATTTAAGTAAGTCTACATCGACATCAAGAATTTATGGGTCTTTCGAGACAACTTCCTTCTGTATTTGATTTTAGATCAATCTTGTCCCCTTTTAATTCCTTCACTTACTATAGTTTCACACTATGGACCGTGCATCTGTAGGTCGATGCAAGACAGTCCAAACCATTCCATGCGACCTTTTCATATTTTATTTTTAGCGGCGGGTTCTTGAATCTGAATCAATATAGTTTTCTGTTGGAGATGAGGAAGAGATAGTGGAGAGGGAGAGAGGGGTATTTTGGGAATTTTATTTTACTTTTAAGAAGGGTTATTTATGGTGTCATCTTTGAGTGACCAATGGGTTCTTGCCAAATAAGCTTCTTTTTTTTTTTTTTGCTCATTTAAGAGTTTTTGAGGATAATATAAAGATGATAGAGTAAACAAAAAACAATACTTTAAAGAGCATTGAAGAAAAAGAAATATTAATAACCAATACTTTAAATAGCATTCAAGAAAAGAGACATTAACAACCAATACTTGAGCATTGAAGAAAAAGAAATATTAATAACCAATACTTTAAAGAGCATTAAAGGAAAAGAAATATTAATCACACTCAATGTCCACGTCAAATTACGTTAGTTCATCAGAGTTTTAAGTGTTGAATTGAGGAGAATAGAATTAGTCATGGTCACAACAACAATAATTACAACTCAATCCTACAAGTTAGGATGGGCTTTACAAATTTTCACTTCTTTATTTAAACTAAGTTCATATTATTATCATACTAAATAAAATTAAAAATAAGTTTTATAATAGACGTTCTCTAACATATCTATCTAAACATATTCTGAATTAGTAGATACCTTTTTTCCATTATGTCATATCTTTAGCTAAGCCTACGTTGATATCATGATCTATAGGTCTTTCGAGACAACTTCATTTCATGTGGTATTGCCAAATAAGTTTTTAGCTCATTTAAGAGTTTTTGAGGAGAATATAAAGATGATAGAGTAAACAAAAAAAAAAACTCTAAAGAGCATTGAATTGAAGAAAACAAAATATTAATAACCAATACTTTAAGGAGCATTGAAGAAAAGAGACACTAATAACCAATATTTGAGCGTTGAAGAAAAAGAAATATTAATCACACTTAATGTCCATGTTAAAATTCATTAGTTTATCATAGTTTAAGTGTTAACTTGAGGAGAATAGAATTAATTATGGTTACAACAACAATAATTACGCCTCAGTCCTAAACAAATTTGGATCAGTTGTACAAATTTTTTTTATTTTCTTCATTTAAACTAAGTCCATATCATTATCATACTAAATAAAATTAAATATAAGTGTTGTAATAGAAGTTCTCTAACAAATCTAAACATATATTTAATTAGTAGATATCTTTTTCCCACTATATCATATCTGTAGCTAAGCCTACACTGATATCAGAATCCGCGACTTTTGTAGGACAAAAAAAAAAAAAGTTAAACCAAACTAATAAAAAAAAAAAAAAAAAACATAAGTAGTTTTCACGCACAAATTTTGTGCGTGAAAGGACCAACCAGCAAAAACAACAGTTTGGCCTTTCACGCACAAAATTTGTGCGTGAAAGAGCAATGTTCCATCATTGCAAACAATTTTGCACTTTCTTCCTATTCCAAAAGTCATAAGAGAATTAGTTGTCCATATATTTATGGAAAATAATTTATAAACACTCGAGCATTATACTAATCCAATTAATTATATATTCATGTGTACTTACATCTACTTAACACGAGTCCGGAACCAAAATGACTCAATAAAAAACCAAGTGAACTAAAATATCCCAATAAAAAAAAATTACAAAACTACCTTTAGCGCGATTTTCCGCACTAAAGATTTTTTTTTGGCATAGCGCAGTATTTTACTGCGCTATAGCTAGCACTAAAATAAAAAAAAAATTGGTAAACTTTTTTTTTTTTTTTTTTGGCAACACTTAGTAATCGGAGCCTACTTAGTGTTTTTTTCATACTTTGACTAATGATTAGTCGTGTGTCAAGACTCCGAAACTTCAATATTTTATATAGAACCTGATATTTTTTTCTGCGTACAATAATGTAGGCTCAATACATCAAGGATACGTAGACGTTCGGATCGTCATTTTAGGGGTTCAAAAGGTGCCCGAAGTAAGTTTTGTTTGAAAAAACTTAGTGTTTTTTCCATACTTTGACCAACGATTAGTCGTGTGTCAAGACTCCGAAACGTCAATATTTTATATAGAACCTAATATTTTTTTCTGCGTACAATAATGTAGGCTCAATACATCAAGGATACGTAGACGTTCGGATCGTCATTTTAGGGGTTCAAAAGGTGCCCGAAGTAAGTTTTGTTTGAAAAAACTTAGTGTTTTTTCCATACTTTGACCAACGATTAGTTGTGTGTCAAGACTAATCGGGTCTTGACATTATTGTACGCAGAAAAAAATATCAGGTTCTATATAAAATATTGAAGTTTCGGAGTCTTGACACACGACTAATCATTAGTCAAAGTATGGAAAAAACACTAAGTAGGCTCCGATTACTAAGTGTTGCCAAAAAAAAAAAAAGTTTACCAATTTTTTTTTTATTTTAGTGCTAGCTATAGCGCAGTAAAATACTGCGCTATGCAAAAAAAAAAAAAATATTCTTTAGTGCAGTAAAATACTGCGCTAAAGATAGTTTTGTAACTTTTTTTTTGTTGGGGTATTTTAGTTCACTTGGTTTTTTATTGAGTCATTTTGGTTCCGGACTCGTGTTAAGTAGATGTAAGTACACATGAATATATAATTAATTGGATTAGTATAATACTGAGTGTTTATAAATTATTTTCCATAAATATATGGACAACTAATTCTCTTATGACTTTTGGAATAGGAAGAAAGTGCAAAATTGTTTGCAATGATGGAACATTGCTCTTTCACGCACAAATTTTGTGCGTGAAAGGCCAAACTGTCGATTTTGCAGTTTGGTCCTTTCACGCACAAAATTTGTGCGTGAAAACTACTTATTTTTTTTTTTTTTTTTGTATTATTTTGGTTCAACTTTTTTTTTTTGGTCCTACAAAAGTCGCGGCTTCCTGATATCATGATTTGTAAGTCTTTCGAAACAACTTCATTTCATGTGATTTTGGTCTGTCTCGTTCTCTTTTAACACGTTCACTTTCTATAGCATCACACCCAGGGCCAGGTGCATAAGTAGGTCGATGCAGGACATGTCCAAACGATCTCAAGCGATATTCTCGTGTTTGACCTTCTGGTGAATATAGTCCATTTTAGTCATTTTTAATCTTATCTAATCCTATATTGTCGCACATCCATCTTAGCATTCGCATCTTGGCAACATTCATCTTGTGGATATGTTAGACTTTAGCAACTCAATATTAATTACCATACAACGTTGCCACTTTTATAACTGTTCTATAAAACTTATTTTTCACTTTAATAGGCATCCTTCTATCACATAATACCCGGTAGCACTTTTCCACTCAATCATCCGGTTCTAATCCTTTGAGTAACATTTTCATCTATCATTTCATTTTCTTGAAACAATGCCTAGATATCTAAAGTATTTGCATTTTAGCACCGGAATCATGTATGAGAATTTATCACAGTTAATTGCGAGACATACATGCTATATTTTTCTATTTTTATTTAATTGTTTGACTTCTGGAGTTCACTGACCCAACTAATCATATTTGTGCTACATAAGATTTATTTAAAGAGGAAGCACCGGAATCCGAGACTTCTGATTAAGATTGGAAAAAATAGGAATCTAATCTATTTCCTTGATAGTAAAATGTATGTTATGCATTCATTGATTTGATGAAATATCAGAAAACAGATGGTTTTAAGAAAATAAAATACTCACGTTGATAAGGTTAGGGACTAGACCATGACCTATTTTGGCTTGTGTTGTTCAATCTTGAGGCGTCAAAACTAACCCAAATTGGCAAAATAAAATAATATTACAAACCGTGCAACTTCAAAATTTAATGAATTTATTTATATAAATTAAGGGGAAAATGTTCAAATTTACAGATGAACTATGCGAAATCGTCTATTTTTGTCCTCTGTTTATAATTGAGATCAAAACTATCCTTGTCGTTATCAAGTTAACCTACATTTTCCTTTTTTACAGATGAAAAATTAGTAGCACCACAAATCACTACGTGTTCAAAATGTGACTTTAAATTAAGCGGCATGAAATGGTTTTAATCGAAGCAAGGTATAATTGATAATTTTGCATAGTCCAAGGTATATTTGGGCCTTTTTCCTTTATTTTAAAAAAAGAACACACATTATATTACCCGAATTAACACAAATCCATACTAATTCTAGTTTCCACTAAAATGACTAATTAACCATTACCTTCAAAACATCCAATTCACAAGATAAATATATTCCAAATAATTAAGACATGGTGATCTCATAACAACGACTAACTAATTGTTTTTTTCCAACATTATTCAAAATTTAATTATTAGTATATATATCTTATGTTTTAAGCTTTGTGACTTTGCTCCTTTTTGAAGTTGTAAGTTGAAACTGCTTTTTAAAGCTTTTTAAAGAACTGAGGAGTGATTTTGAAGTTTTTCATCAATTATGGTTTGACTTAGATTAGTTTTTTTTTTGTTGGTTAAACTAGAAGTTGGGTAGCTCATTTCATATTTCTATCTATTTTTTCATTATGTATAAGCGGCTTGGGGGTGGGGGGGGGAGGGGGCGGGGGGGACGAACACGGCTCCCCAAGCTTGTACCAACAGCTTCATGAATTGTACCCGCATTAAATTCTTGTACCATGAACTATATAATTTGTACATTTTATTCAACTATTTTTATATCTCATATAGACATGTGTCATAGTACTTAATATTTATTCTCTTCTCATGTATAGTCGTATGCACTTTAAATTTAATTCTCTGACACATTTATTTCCTTCGTGCACTTTTACTTGTTCACTTTTGACTTTTCGTGTAGCTGAATATTTATTCTCTTCTCATGTATAGACATATGCAGTTCAATTTTAATTCTCCTACACAAATTTATTTCCTCCATGCACTTTAATTTGTTCACTTTAGACTTTTCACATTCTTTGAGAATTAATAAATCCCTCGTGCATATATGTCATAGTACTGAATATTTATTTTCTTCTCATGTATACACGTGTGCACTTCTATTTTAATTCTCCGACACATATTTATTTCGTTCGTGCACTTTTACTTGTTCATTTTGACTTTTCACGTTATTTAAGAATTAATAATGAAGTACTCCTCCCTACTCATATTACTTGGCCACATTACTATACTTGACTTTTCACGTTCTTTAAGAATTAATAAAAATGACGTAGACATGTATCATAGTGGTTAATATTTATTCCCTTCTCATGTATAGATGTATGCACTTCAAATTTAATTCTCCGATACATTTATTTCCTCTGTGCACTTTTACTTGTTCACTTTTGATTTTTCGTGTTCTAGCTGAATATTGATTCCCTTCATGTATAGACATATGCAGTTTAATTTTAATTTTCCTACACAAATTTATTTCCCCCTGCACTTTAATTTGTTCATTTTTTACTTTTCACATTCTTTGAGAATTAATAAATTCCACGTGGATATATGTCATAGTACTAAATATTTATTCTCTTCTCATGTATACACGTGTGCACTTCTATTTTAATTCTCCGACACATATTTATTTCCTCCATGCACTTTTACTTGTTCACTTTTGACTTTTCACGTTATTTAAGAATTAATAAATGAAGTACTCCTTGAGTCTCATATTACTTGGCCACATTACTATATTTGACTTTTCACGTTCTTTAAGAATTAATAAAAATGAAGTACTCCCTACGTCCATATTACTTGGCCACATTACTAAAAATATATGTCTATTTTTCTATTCTATATTTATCTTTTTTTCTATTTCTATTATCCCCGTTTTCCTTTTTTGTCAATACTTTAAACGTGAAGAGAGGACGAACAATAGCAATGCAAATTTGTACCAAAAGTTATTTTAATGCTCCTACACATAATTTGTTCACTTTTGACTTTGCACGTTCTTTGAAAATTAATAAATAAAGTATATATTTTATCATAATATCCATATTTATTGGTATATAGTCTCAATAGCCTTAGAAAATAATTTGAAAATGAATAATTAATGTGAAGGGTAAAATAAGAAGAAGAATTTTTTTTCCTTGATATGTTAACGTCGACAAGTAAAAGTAAAGGGAGGGAGTGACATTTATCCCCGTTTTCCTTCATTGTCAATACTTTACTTATTTACTCTCCTTTGCAGTCTCTGATTATTGTTTCTTTACATTTATAAAATGTATTACTTTATATTTTCATTTTAGAATTAAAATTTGGTGATTAATGATATAACATATATCTTTCTAATTTTGATTTCTTTGTAACAATTAATATAAAAAATTGTATATATTTTATAATTAATTTAATAAAAATATTTTAATCCAATATATACACCAAAATGGTTCTTATGTTTGGATCTGAAAAGTTACTTAATTGAAATGGATATCAACCTGTCGGTATACATATAAAATATTAAAGAATTTAAAAGAAAAAGTTTAGAATCAAAATATTAATTTTCCTTCATATTCTTACTAATTTTCTTTTACATCAATGAACAACTTTCATTGTCATGATAATGATAAAAAAGTCCGACTCTTTTCATCTCAAAGACTTTTAATTACAACTAAAGTGATGGTACATAAAATACATTTTGTATATATAATAACAATTAGAATGTTTTTAAAAGTTATTTTCAAAATACAAACCTTAAAGACTGGCTAATTAAAATGAATAGACATGTTCGACCCGCGCATCACACGACCCGCATGTATTACTAGTATTATATATAAACGTGGTAAAAGGAACGAACACAACTTCCCATGATTGTACCATGGGCTTTAAAAATTGTACACGCAATGAATGCTTGTACCATAAGCTATATAATTTGTACACTTTATCCAACTATTTTTATATCCCACGTAGACATATGTCATAGTACTTAATATTTATTCCCTTCTCATGTATAGACGTATGCACTTCAAATTTAATTCTCCAACACATTTATTTTCTCCGTGCACTTTTGCTTGTTCACTTTTGACTTTTCGTGTTCTAGCTGAATATTTATTCTCTTCTCATGTATAGACATATGCAGTTCAATTTTAATTCTCCTGCACAAATTTATTTCCTCTGTGCACTTTAATTTGTTCACTTTTGACTTTTCACATTCTTTAAGAATTAATAAATCTCACGTGGATATATGTCATAATACTGAATATTTATTCTCTTCTCATGTATACACGTGTGCACTTCTATTTTAATTCTCCTACACATATTTATTTCCTCCGTGCACTTTTACTTATTCACTTTTGACTTTTCATGTTTTTGCTAAATAGTTATTTTCTTCCCATATATTTTTCTTCTATTATATAAGTGCCAAAGGAGGACCAACATAGCATTAACAAATTGTACATAGAGCATTCCATGTTGTACCCATCTATTTCTATTATATTCTATTATATCTATATTTCTAATAATATAAATTTCTATTATATATAAGTGTCAAAGGAGGACCAACATAGCATTAATAAATTATACATAGAGCATTCCATGTTGTACCCATCTATTTCTATTATATTATATTATATATTATATATATATTATTTTTCTATTATATATAAGCACGGTGGGAGGACGAACACAGCTCCTCCAGCTTGTACCATAAGCTTTACAAACGCAATGAATGCTTGTACCATAAGCTATATAACTTGTACACTTTATCCAACTATTTTTATATCCCACGTGAACATATGTCATAGTACTTAATATTTAAGAACGTATAATAGGTTTTAATTCTGACACATTTATTTCCTCCGTGCACTTTTACTTGTTCACTTTTGACTTTTCGCGTTCTTCTTGAATATTTATTCTCTTCTCGTGTATCATATACGGTTCAATTTTAACTACACAAATTTATTTCCTCCGTGTACTTTTACTAGTTCACTTTTGACTTTTCACGTTCTTTAAGAATTAATAAATCCCACGTCGATATATACCATAGTCGAATATTTATTCTACTATATATACACGTGTGCACTTCAATTTTAATTCTCCGACACATATTTATTTCCACACTTTTACTTGTTCACTTTTGATTTTTCACGTTCTTGCTGAATATTTATTTTCTTACCATGTATACATGTATGCATTTCAATTTTAATTATCCAACACATATTTATTTTCTCCGTGCACTTTTACTTGTTCACTTTTGACTTTTCACGTTATTTAAGAATTAATAAATGAAGTACTCCCTCCGTCCTATATTTCTTGGCCACATTACTTGACTTTTCACGTTCTTTAAGAATCAATAAATGAAGTACTCTCTTCGTCCCATATTACTTGGTCACATTACTATACTTGACTTTTCACGTTCTTTAAGAATTAATAAAAATGAAGTACTCCATTCTTCCATATTACTTGGTCACATTACCAAAAATATATGTCTATTTTTTTATTCTATATTTTTCTTCTTTTCTGTTTCTAATATATATAAGTGTGAATACAGGACTAACACTGCAATAGACATTTGTACCACAAGCTATATAAATTGTACATTTTAATCAATTACTTTTTTATCCCACGTGGTCATATGTCATAGTACTGAATATTTATATCTTCTCATGTATACAGTATGCACTTCAAATTTAATTCTTCGACACATTTATTTCCTCCGTGCACTTATACTTGTTGACTTTTGACTTTTCAAGTTCTTTAAAATTAATAAATGAAGTACTCCCTCCATCCCATATTACTTGGCCACATTACTAAACTGCTTTTTTATCCCACGTGGACATACGTCATAGTACTGAATATTTATTCTCTGCTCATGTATACAAGTATGCACTTCAATTTTAATTCTCCGACACATATTTATTTCCTCCGTGCACTTTTACTTGTTCATAAATGAAGTACTCAACATTACTAAAAATATATGTCCAAATTACTTGTTCATTTACAGAACCAAGATAAAATTAATTAAATCTTTCACATCTTATCCTCTCTGTCCCATATTACTTGGCCACATTACTAAAAATATATGTCCAAATTACTTGTTCATTTACAAAACTAAGATAAAATTAATTAAATCTTTCCCATCTTACCCTTAGTAATAAATGTTCTTGAAAATAGTCAATTTTGATTAGAATATATTTATTAGAGAGAAATAGGGGTAAGATAGTAAAATACATCTTTTATTTCTGATTTCTTAAGGAGCGTGCAAAAGGGAAAGTGACAAGTAATATGGGACAGAGAGAGTATATATTTTACCATAATATTCATATTTATTGGTGTAAGTCTCAATAGCCTTCGATAATAATTTGAAAATGAGTAATTAATGTAAAGGGTAAAATTAATAATAATAACACACAAATATTCACTGATTAATTCCATGGAAATTAATGGCCATCCCCTTCTGCATGATTCTCCCCACTCTTCTTGTGTTGCCTAGCTTGATGATCCCCATGATAAATAAAGGAATACAAGAAAAAGAATAACATGTATACAAGTATGTACACAATCAACATAATTGAAATTTCGTACCAATTAATAATTACCATATTGGTTTCTTTCTCTTGATATGTTAATGTAGATAAGTAAAAATAAACAGAGGGAGTGACTTTTATCTCTGTTTTCCTTCTTTGTTAATACTTTAAACGTGAAGAGAGGACGAACAATAGTAATGCAAATTTGTACCAAAATTTATTTTAATTCTCCTACACATAACTTGGTCACTTTTGACTTTTCACGTTCTTTGAGAATTAATAAATGAAATATATATTTTATCATAATATCCATATTTATTGGTGTATAGTCTCAATAGCCTCAGCAAATGATTTGAAAATGAATAATTAATATGAAGAGTAAAATAAGAAGAAGATTTTTTTTTCTTGATATGTTAACGTCGACAAGTAAAAGTGAAGGAAAGGAGTGACTTTTATCCCTGTTTTCCTTCTTTGTCAATACTTTACTTATTTACTCTCCTTTGCAGTCTCTGATTATTGTTTCTTTACATTTATAAAATGTATTACTTTATATTTTCATTTAATTAAAATTTGGTGATTTACGATATAACATACATCTTTCTAATTTTGATTTCTTTGTAACAATTTGTTTTATAATATATAATTGTTAATATAAAAAATTATAATATATTTTTTAATTAATTTAATAAAAATATTTTATTAGTTTTGCTTTTAAAAAATCCAATATATACAACAATGGTTCTTATATTTGGATCTGAACAGTTACTTAATTGAAATGGATATCAACCTGTCGGTATACATATAAGATATTAAAGAATTTAAAAGAAAAATTTAGAATCAAAATATTAATTTTCCTCATATTCTTACTAATTTTCTTTTCACATCGATGAACAACTTTCATTGTCATGATAATAAGAAAAAAGTCCGACTCTTTCCATCTCAAACACTTAATTCCATCAACTCCATTTTTTAATTATAACTAAAGTGATGGTACATAAAATACATTTTGTATATGTTGCTATATATAATAACGATTAGAATGTTTTTAAAAATTATTTCCAAAATACAAATCTTAAAGACCATTAATTAAAGTGAATAGACATGTTTGTAATTGAACAAACTATAACCCAATCTTTCTAGATGTTTCCATGCTTGAATGTAAGGTGAATGCTTGGTTTAGAAACACATATATATGTGATATAATTTCCTAACTGATTAGTCATGAGATTTCTCATTAGTAGCAGCACCCTGCTAATGAACAAGCAAACTGTACAAACAGGCCATATTGGTAGTAAGGTTCACCAAAAGGCAATGCAAGTTTTGCCCATGGGATGCTATAAAGTATAAAGTCAGAATGCATTACACAAATTGTTGGGGGGCAGAGAGAAAATAAGGGAACCAGAAAAAAAGGTTACGAAGGCAAAAATTTGCCGGAATTTTCTGGTGGAACTATGAGGGGGTACCACACAACACTAATGAAACAACTTCAGTGTGGTGATTCCGGGAAAGAGGTTAACCTGTCATATAAGAGAAAAATTATCGAAAATTCTCATCATTCGACCGAAAGATCAGATTATAAGTCTATGATCACCATTCACCACGCCTATATTGTGTAATGGATTTAAAGCAGTAAAAGCAAGGAACCTTCACAGAGAACCAACTATTCTGATTCTATTCTAGATGTTCTCTACATTCATCAAGCTCGTATACTCGCAATTGACTCCAAAATCATATTATTGATTGCTTCATCAAAATAAAGAAGCTTCTAATATGCCCTAGCCCGACAGAGATAATTATAAATTCATAATCCAAGAAGCAAATTCTAACATAGAAAATTAGAAACTATGTAGTTGGCATATTCTCTTACAAAACAAACTAAGGATGGCAGGATAAGAAAACCTGCTAAATCCAGCAGAGGTTATTACTTCATAACTGCAAATCCTCCAGCAGCTTTGATCTTTTCTATTATTTCGCTAGCCTCCTCTTTGGTTACTCCTTGCTTAAGTATAGCAGGAACTTTTTCGACCAGGTCCTTGGCTTCTTTCAGACCTAGACTCGTGAAGGATCGAACCTCTTTGATCACCTTGATTTTCGCAGCTGCTTCAAATTTCTCCAACTTGACATCAAATACTGTTTTCTCTGCCTTCTTCTCCTCAGCCTTTGCCGGTCCACCACCTGTTGCACCCAAATCCATGCCTTCTACTTGAATTTGTTTCAAATTAGGGTGTCTTAATATCTCTCTGAGTGAAGGACCGATTTGTCTACGCTCTTCTGGGGGTAAAGCAGCAATACGTTCAGCAAGCTGAACTACCTTGTCTGATGGTTCAGGCCTAGGGCCATATGGATCATAGGCAGGAGGATATTTGTATTTTATGGGCTTGGCATTGGGATCTCTGGGAACAAAATCAGGTTGAAACGAACGAGATTGCAGAGGCCCTATAATTTCACGAAGAGCTGTATAGGTATGGACGGGCCTTAACCGTGCAATAAGCTTCATGCTAAAGATACCAGACCCCACTTGTAAGATCACACTGGGTATGTTATAGTTGTTGTGCTAATGCAGAAGAACTCTTATAAATTGGACTTCAACCACTTGGTAAAGTTGGTGTTTTACACACTTACCTGGAAAAGAAAAATAGAAAGTCAGCTATCTAATAGAAACGAAAAATATAGTTCATTGTCTTGGTAAAAGAAGACAAGGCTACAATATTAGTTTGACGTTAAGCCTTTTCAAGAAAATAATTTCTGACGTTAAGCCAGCCAATGCCACCTATCAATACACACAGACACGTTAATTCCTCAAGAGACAAACTTTTTTAATCATTGATTTAGTTTATGAAGGGTCTATAATAAAAATTCCTAAATTTATGAGTAGAAATGAAGTAAAATTTTAGTTTGGATTTTACTCGGAAACGATTTATGAAAGATGTATAGATAACAACTACTATGACAAAGAATGAACAAACTGTAACTAAAGTGACAATCTCCTCTTAGAATCTGTAGAGGTCCAAAAGAATGCATCTCACAGGATTTCTTTCAAATTAAACTTTTTTGACATTGTAATGGAAGCATTATAGTCCTTGGCAAGCAAACTACAAATTAATACCTGAATAGCAAAGGTAAATAGCTAACATTTTTAGTTGAACCTGTCACTTTACGTTACATTCCTAAGAACAACAAAAGCACCTCGCCTCAATCCCAAACTAGTTGGATCGAGTACTTGAGTCCTCTATATCCATAGTTCTCTCTTTAGATTTACATTTCAAATAAACCAACCACAAAGTTTCTTTCTTCTGTCAATACGTGTGCCCAATCAATGAATCCATTATTTGTACTCCATAACAGGGTTTAAAAGCCTAGACATAAAATGAACGGAAAGATCAACCTAGCTGCAGGACTAAGTTCAGCCTCAACTCTAAATTTGTACTAATTCATTATTAATACTCCTAAGGCAGAGTAGCACATTTTATTAAATTAGAAGTCATTAAACAATTCTTTTTGGGGCCGCGGGTTGGTTAAGATAGGAGTAAACTCCTATATTTATGAACCAATAACCAGTAGACATTGAGACCTACTACACTCACTAAACCTCACTTAATATAAGTCACATAGAGACCTGATTGGGACTTAAGGCTAGGCCTAGATGGATGTGATTATTTGTGAAGTAGAGCTACTGTGAGTCATCTAAACTAATCTACCCCATCTTACTATTACTATATAAAGAAAAAGTTTTTTCAATAAAAACGGAGTCGCACAAACCATTGAATGAGCCAAACTTATGACATTTTCCTTTGGTTTTAAAGATCATTTCTATAGGTAGCCAAAGCAGTTTGACACCATGAAAGTACTAACTGAGAGAATTCCATGTAGATTCCTCCTCTAAATTTCACAGTCGAACTCTAAAAGTCTCTGAGTTACTTGAGCCGAGGGCCTTCCGGAAACAACCTATCTCCATCAGGTAGAGTTAAGGTCTGCGTATACTTTACCTTCAATAAGGTACACGCTGTGGGAATTACTGCTGAGTATGTTGTTGTTGTAACTCTATAAGCCTCCCAAAAACAGAAAAACTTATTGGTGCAATGAATTTCCGTTCTCCTACTACCTTCCTAGAGCAACCCTAGAGCAGAATAGCTTGATATTGCTAATTCTCCTCTTTTTCCATAATAAATTCTAGTTCAAAGCAAAGTTAAAACATTGAGCTTTATTATATACAGGAAGATGCTCCAACTTAAAACCAAGAATATTTCAGTTGACTATGTGTCACACCCCTTTTTCCACCCCCGCAATAAACAGGTGTTTCATTATTAAACGGTTTTTCCAATTAAAGTGACGATTTCGAATAGGGATTATTTATTTATAGAGTCGCCACTTAAAATTGAGTTTTGGTGTTTCAAGTCACCTTATGAATTCCTAATCAAAAGAAAATGACTCTTCTATTATTGGTCCGCGAAAATAGAAGACCGGGTAAGAAATTTTGTTGACCGGGGAGAAGGTGTTAGGCATTCCCCAAGCCTCATGGTTCTACACGGTCGCTTTATCGACATTAGATTAATCTATTTTTGGATAAATTGTGTGACAAGCCTTGGTTTGCTCGTGCTTTTTATCGTTGAACTTTTACCGGTCTTAACCCGGATGCGTAACCGCATTCCGGATCTTGACATACACCGGCTTAGAAGCGTAACCGCTTTCTTCGCTTGTATGTATCGCACCTACTTTGTCTCTGTTTACACGTCTTGATTTGAATTAATGAAATTTAAAACAGTTTGTCCAAGGTGCGTAACCACTAGGGGTGGGCACGGTACGGTATATACCGATTACCATACCGAAATCGAAATTTTTAATACTGCAGTTTCGGTATTATGGTATTTGGTACGGTATTTGGTATGCATTTTTGAAAAGTTTGATATTTGGTACGGTATTCGGTATTGATAAAGAAAATACTGAAATACCAAATACCATACCGAAGTATTCCATATAGTTACATATACAATTCACACACACACACACACACACACACATATATATTACTAACAAATATATAATTAGTATTAGTACAAATTAATTGTTTAGACGTTGGAATTGCTTGTACTTTCTTTTGAATATTTTTACATGTGTAAGATGTTAGTATGATATAATTGGTTGAAGTGCCCTTTTTGTGTACCGAAGTATATATATCTTGATTGAAATGCCCTTTTTGTGTAATTGATTAACGAAGGGCATTGCTTGTACTTTCTTTTGAATATTTTTACACGTGCAAGGTGTTAGTATAATATAATTGAGACGTTTCTTGAATAGCCGAAGTCATAATTATTTATTATATGTATATATGTAAGTCATAGTCGAACAAACTATGGTTACCGAATTACCGTACCGCAAAATACCGAACCATACCGAATTAATTTGGTATGGTAATGGTATAGTATTTTTAAATACCGAAAACCGAAATTACCGAACCGAAGTTTCAAATACCATACTATGCCCACTCTTAGTAACCACATCCTTGAGTTTCTTTTAAGTGTCTCAACATAAGATGCGTAACCGCATTCTTAATCGACACAAACATTTTAAAACGTTCCTAAAGCTCGTCTAACGTTAAAAGCAATTATTTGTCTCTAAAATTCGAGACTTATTATTTGGTTAAACTTTCACTCTTTTGACAACGGGCTTTGAAACGTGTTCGCAACCCATCTCACTCCCTTACAATTGGTTTTACCACTCTTATTCTTTTATACTTGACGACAGGGTTTGAAATAATTTGCACCCCTTCTCACTCAACTTACATTAATTAACTAAAGAGGCCTTAAACATTGATCTAGGCCCAAAAGTATTTATATTAACGATGGATCAATTTGACATTTATAATCGGGCAATTCCCAGAATTGCCCTTCTTTTGGGGTGGTATTTAAATTTTGCCTCTCATATTTGTGGTCTTTAAATTTTGCCCTTCGGCTAAAACCCATAGGTTCCGGGTTCGAACCCCCGCTCAGTCAAAAATTTTAAAAAAAATTGCAAAGCAGAGTTTAAATTTCGCTATGCCCCTCTAAATGGACTTTGCCTTGAAGCATATATATATCTTTTTTCAAGGTAAACTTTTAGTAATGCGCTTAACTAAAAGTGTCTTACCATAAACATAACTAAAAGTATGCCCCATAAGGCGTAAGTTTTCCTTAAGGCTTAAGGAAAAGTTCTTGCCTTATAGGGCATAATTTTGTTATGCCTTAACTAAAATTCTGTCCCATAAGGCATAACTAAACTATGTCTTAAGAAAAATTTCGCGCATTATGGGGCGGACTTTTAGTTATCTGGGATCCGGCATAACTTTTAGTTTTTCTTAAAGATTGTATGTTGAATCATATCTCCCACAGTCACCTTGCGAAATTATTTTTTTATTTTATCTTGGCGGGGGTTCGAACCCAGAACTTCATGTATTCGCCCACCTTTCTAAGCAAAGGGCACAACTTAAAGACCACAAATATAAGGGGCAAAATTTAAAGACCATAAATTTGAGGGGCAAAATTTAAAGACCACCCCAAAAGAAGGGCAATCCGCGCAAAAAAATGTATATAATCAGCAACTCCAAGTAACAAAAATCCAAATCTTAGTAAACCCACGAGAGTACGAAGAAAGTAAATGAAAGCATGCTTACCGTGATACATGATAAAAGAAACTGCTGATAAAAACATTTGTTAAAAAAAAAAAAAAAAAAAAAGGTGAATTTAACATGACAACAAACTCTTTTCTTGAAAAAACCAACTTAATCTAAGTTTAAATGAACTCTTTTTAGCATCTGAGACCAAAGAGATGTTGGGTTTTGATATTGGTGAATGGGAAATGATGGGATAAAAAGTGAAGGGAATGTAAAAGGTCCCTTTTGCTTTGGTTAAAGCATTTGTCCCACATAGGAAAAAGAGAGGAAAAGAGAGGTGTATATATTACATTACACCTTCTCTAGTTGCTAAAAGGGTTGAGGGGGCAAGGACCCCTCGCGCCGTCGTCATCGCTCGCTCGGCTCGGCTTTTGCTTTGGCGCCGCTACCAGAATTTGGAGTACTACTATTCTGGTAAGATAATCGTTCTATCTGGGAGGATATTCCATCAACCTCGAATCTTGTGAGGGGAATAATTTCATAGGACACACTTGAACTATGTGGGCTCGATTATATTCGAAAATATTTTTTTATTTTCCAACAGCATTTTCGTTCATTTTCCGGTTTACGTAGTTTATTGGTTTTTTAAGTATTTTATCTTGTGTAATTTGTTTACTAAGTGTTTTACAGATTAACGTTAAAACTTTATTTAAACTTATACAGATTATTTTGTGAACAATCTTAAGGAAATTATCTATAATATTATAACATGTATTATGTTTAAGGAGATTAAAACTTGTGTAGTTTTCTACTCCATATGAATATTAGTATTCTGACTCGAAGATATAAAAACGTTGGAATACCTAAGTTCATAATTATCTTGCGATTTGAAGAAATAAAATCTTCATCGTTTAAGCTTGTGATTTAATTGCTATTCGATTTTATTAACTAAAACAGTTTGTCGATTTGACGGTGACAAAGAAATAATGGCAATTGAGGCCCGGAACTCCCGCGAATATTGCGCCGGCGGTTACTCCTACAACTCCGTACATTTGTGCCACGGCCGAGAAACCCTGAAGTTCACCGGTGCCAACTTTAAAGGATAGCCGCAAAGAATGTTCTTTTGGCTTACCGCCATGGTATGCAAAAGTTCACCGGTGAGAGCCCCGTGCTTGCCGCCGACATGCTCGACAACCAAAAGTTCATGGTTACCGAGGCTTGGAAACGGGCTGATTTTTTGTGCAAAGGCTATTTTGAGTGCCTTAGAAGATGACTTGTACAACGTCTACGGTGCGGTAGAGACCTCCAAAGAACTATGGGTGCACTTGAAAAGAAGTACAAAACCGAAGATGCTTGCTTGAAGAAGTTTGTGGTTGCCAAATTCCTAGACTACAAAATAGTGGATGGAAAGACCGTTGGAACCCAAGTTCAAGAGCTTGACTTATCTTCCATGACCTTATTCTTGAAGGTATGGTAGTGAATGAAGCATTCCAAGTGGAACCAATGATTGAGAAGTTTCCTTTCATGGAAAGATTTCGAAATTATCTTAAGCACAAGAGAAAGGAAATGAAGTTGGAGGATCTTGTGATTCGTCTCAAGATCGAGGAAGATAACAAAGCTGAGAAGAGGTACGCAAGAGAGTTCACCGATTGAAGGGCAAACATCGTCGAAGATCTTGCTCGAAAAAGAACAAGAAAAGGAAGAGACCTTCTGGAAAGGAGAAGGATCATAACAAGAAAAGTTCAAGGAAGCTGTTATAATTGTGGCAAAGGCACATAAAGCTCCCGAAGTATCGTGCCCCAAGGACAAAGAGAAAACAAGGGTCGAGGCAAACATGGTGGAAGATGTTGATGACTGTGTGCAATGTCTTGTACGAGTGCAACTTTGGTTGGTAACCCAAAGGAGTGGTGGCTTGATTCGGCGCCACTCGACATGTGTGTGCCATGGAAGCATTTGCAACTACTCTGTTGTGGACACAGAGAGGAGCTATACATGAAATGCTGCAACGGCCAAAGTTGAAGGATATGGAAAGGTTATTGAAGATGACATCTGGAAAGGTGCGACTCTCAACAACATCATGCACGTTCCATCAATTAGGAAGAACTAGTTTCGGCCGCACTACTCGTGAAAAATGGGTTTAAGTGCGTGTTGGTTAGTGATAAATTTGTACTTAGTAAGAATGACATGTTTGTAGGAAAGGGCTACCTCACCGAGGGCCTTTTCAAACTTAATGTAATGGTTGTTGACAGTATTAATGGAAAATGCTCTTTCTTACTTATTCGAGTCAAATAATTTATGGCATGTTCGTTTAGGACATGTCAATTACAAAATGCGAGAAATGATTAATCTTGAAATATTGCCTAAATTTGAGTGTAATATATCTAAATGTCAAATATGTGTTGAGTCAAAGTTTGTTAAGCATTCGTATAAGTCTATTCAAAAGAATTCAAATTCTTTAGACTTAATCCACTAATCGACATTTGTGATATGAAGTCAATACCATCTGCGGTGGGAAAAAGTATTTCATAACTTTTATTGACGATTGCACTCGATATTGTTATGTTTATTTGCTAAATAGTACGGATGAAGCAATAGAAGCATTTAAGCAATATAAGAATGAAGTCGAAAATCAATTGAATAAAAAGATTAAAATGATTAGAAGTGATAAGGGTGGGGAATACGAATCTCTCTTTTTAAATATGTTTAGAATATGGAATCATCCATCAAACTACGCTTCTACACACCACAATCCAATGGAGTTGCGGAAAGGAAAAATCGGACATTGAAAGAAATGATGAATGCTTTACTAATCGAGTTGGGTTTACGCAGAATTTGTGGGGGGAAGCTATCCTTACTGACTAACCGAATACTCAACAGAGAGTACCCAAAGAAACACACTCTATTCCTTATGAAAAATGGAAAGGAAGAAAACCCAATTTGAAATATTTTAAAATGTGGGGTGTCTAGCAAAGGTGCAAGTTCCTTTACCCAAAAGGGTGAAAATAAGATCAAAAACCGTGGACCGTGTTTTCATTGGATATGCAACAAACATTAAAGCATGTAGATTTTTGGTTCATGATTACGACAATCCGAAATTCATAATAATACGGTAATTGAATCGATAATCGAATTCTTTGAAAACATCTATCCGTATAAAATTGAATGCGAGTCGTCGAATGAAAGATTTAAACGACCACGGAAGAACCAATGGAGAATGCCCTAGCGAAGAAGATCAAGGCGTAGCAAACGTCAAAAGGACATCTACTTCCTTCGGTCCAGTTATTTTGTGACATTCTGCTTGAAAATGAGCCTCAAAATTTCAAGATGGCTATGTCATCTCCTGATTCAGCATTTTGGAAAAAGGCAGTCAATAGTGAGATTCAATCAATCTTAGATAACCACACATGGGAAGTGGTTGATCTTCCTCCCTGAAACAACCTTTAGGTTCTAAATGGATTTTTAAAAGGAAAATGAAAGACGGCACTATTGACAAATATAAGGCAAGGCTTGTGGTCAAAGGTTATAGACAAAAGAAGGTCTTGATTATTTTGACACATACTACTTTTAACAAGAATAACGTCCATTCGGGTGTTAGTGGCTGCAGCATGTACCGTGTATGGTCTTGAAATTCACCAAATGGACGTTAAAACGGCTTTCTTAAATGGTGATTTGGAGGAAGAAATTTACATGGAACAACCCGAGGGTTTTGTGGTTCCTGGTAAAGAAAAGAAAGTGTGCAAACTTGAAAAGTCGCTTTATGGACTTAAACAAGCGCCCAAACAATGGCATGCTAAATTTGACCAAACCATGTTGGCAAATGGCTTTAAAATGATGAGTGTGATAAATGTGTTTATATTAAAAACACTAAGGCCACGAAGTCATTGTTTGTTTGTATGTTGATGACATCGATAATGAGCAAAGATATGGCGTATATAAATGCTACAAAGCGCATCTTTGCTAGCAAATTTGACATGAAAGACTTAGAGTTGTTGATGTAATCCTAGGAATCGAAATTCATAGAACTCCACAAGGTATAGCATTATCACGGCCTCACTACATAGAGAAAGTACTTGACAAGTTCAAGTACTTGGATTTCAAGATTGCCGAACTCCAATTGATGTGAGTTACGCACTTCAAAAGAGTGAAGGTGAAAGTAAATCACAAGGGACTATGCGAGAGTGTTGGGAAGCTTTGATATATATCATGAATTGTACACGACCGTATATAGCATGTGCTATTAGCAACCGAGTCGGTTTACAAGTAATCCCAATCACACACATTGGATGGCAATGAAACGAGTTTTGGGGTATACGGGAAACATACTCAAGACTATGCTTTGCATTATAATAAATATCCCTAAATGATTGAGGGATATAGTGATGCAAATTGGATCACCGGATCGTACGAAGTTAAATCCACGAGCGGATATATTTTCACGGTGGGAGTGGGCAGGTGTCTTGAAAATCATCCAAAGACTTGCATCGCCCGTTCCACTATGGAATCGAATTCATAGCTTTAGACAAGGCCGATGAAGAAGCCGAATGGCTCCCGAGAATTTCTTAGAAGATATTCCATTGGCCCAAACCTTTGGCTCCCTATATGTATACATTGTGACGATCGACGAATAGGTAGGCGGGAGCGTAATGTATAACGGAAAATCTCGTCACATATAACGGAGACACAATACCGTTAGACAACTCCTCTACAGTGGCGTTATCACGATTGACAATGTAAAGTCAAGAGATAACGTAGCGGATCCGCTTAAAAAGGCTTATCTAGAGAGGGAGTTAGTAGATCATCAATGGGAATGGGGTTAAGGCGGGGACAAGTCATCATGGCGGTAACTCTACCTAGCGACTGGAGATCCCAAGAGCTAGGTTCAAGGAGATCAAATAAAGTTGTGACTGACGGTTCAACATTGTCAAATAACTCAACCCATTCTCGGATGAAGACAATGTTTAGAAATAAGGATAAAACTTTATGGCTTGTTAATGAGTTAATAAAGCATTAAGGTTTTTTAATGATTATCTAAATCTGCGTGTATGACCAAATAATGTGGCTATAGGACCACATGTTTAGAAATCACCTATGTGAGTGTTAAGTGTAAGCGCTTTAAAGGGGAATGACAAGGCCCATTCTCTCTATGCACTCGTGAAACCGGGCGGTGTTCATGGGCCGAAACGAACACAACCGTGAGAACCATAAACGGTTAAGGGTTGATTGTGTGACTTATGTTGTCTAGGTATACAATAAAGTGTGACGGTTCAAAGATATCAAATCTACCGATTGATCAAGTATATCCGATATAAGTTCACTACCGAAAGTTCGAAGGGAAACCTCTTTATCCGGATACGATCCAATCTTCGCTTGTATATCACACTTGTCCGCACATTTTTTATATTATGGCCATTCCCCATTCATGTGGGGATTGTTGGGTTTTGATATTGGTGAATGGGAAATGATGGATAAAAAGTGAAGGGAACGTAAAAGGTCCCTTTTGCTTTGGGGAATGTAAAAGGTCCCTTTTACTTTGGTTAAAGCATCTGTCCCACATAGGAAAAAGAGAGGAAAAGAGAGGTGTATATATTACATTACACCTTCTCTAGTTGCTAAAAGGGTTGAGGGGGCAAGGACCCCTCGCGCCGTCGTCGTCGCTCGCTCGGCTCGGCTTGGGCTTGGGCTTTGGCTTTGGCTTTGGCTTTGGAAAAGATTGATTGATTATCTTTTTGGAAAAACTTTTCTTTAATTATTTATTTATTTAATTATTTAATTAAATAGAAAATCGACCCTGACCCGCGACTTGTGACCGACCTGGTCCGTTTTTCTCTTTCCGGATATTTTCGAATTTCCCTCCAAAAAAAAAAAAAAAAACTGGTGACTGATCTGAATGGTTGCAAACATTCAGAATCGGTACCTCCAACTGCTATAAATTCCTTCATTTTTCCAGAATTCAGTACGAATTTTTCTGCGCTCAAAACAAAAACAAAACCTCTCTCTCCAAAACTTTATTCTGTGTGATACACTACCGTTGAGTGGTTCGCCGCTACCAGAATTTGGAGTACTACTATTCTGGTAAGATAATCGTTCTATCCTGGGAGGGGATATTCCATCAACCTCGAATCTTGTGAGGGGAATAATTTAAGGACACACTTTGAACTAAGTGGGCTCGATTATATTCGAAAATATTTTTATTTTCCAACACTATTTCGTTCATTTTTCGGTTTACGTAGTTTCGGTTTTTTAAGTATTTTATACTGTGTAATTTATTTTTACTAAGTGTTTTACAGATTCTGTTGAAACTTTATTTAAACTTATACAGATTATTTTGTGAACAAGAGAAATCCATTAACTGATCCAATGTTATTAATCCTTTCAATCACCTTTTAAAGTAATTAAACTCGCCTTATAATTCCTTTGCTAAATAGTATCTGACAGCAACTAATTGAATAATAATATTAGAATTGATCATGCTCAAATTTACTAACGTTAGATATGATTCCCTGAAACCCACTCCCTAATGTTTAGTCTTAATAGCTCATTATGGGTACAAGCACATTAGCAATTTGAACAATCTAGCTTAATAATTTCTAGTAGTAACAGATAAGAAAGAAAGAAAGAAAAACTATTTGAACATCTACTATCTTCCTCAATTAAAGTTGCCTTAATTTTAAATCACAATCAGTCACATGGCCCATTTATAATTTGCTGAACGAAATAGTCATAGAAACAGAGACATTCACAAATGATTAAAAGTTGAATAGAAAGATGAGAGTGAATCTTGATCGGAACAATCAATTTTTCCTTCCGGATACTGAGTGGATACAGTACAAAACCTCCAAAAGAAAAGAGATCTTTCCTCCGTCTCAAAAAAGAATGTCTCTTTTGACATGAAGACAAAATTTAAAAAAAAAGGAAGACTTTTTGAAATGTGTGGTCAAAACAATCTTAGATATTTGTGTATGTAAATCATCTCATAAAGTTAAATTATTTTTAAATATAGAAAGGGGACAATCTTTTTGGGACTAAAAAGGAAAGGAGGACAATCTTTTTGGGACAGAGGGAGTAACCCTGACAAAAAAATATGTTCCAACACCTAGCTTAGCTGCAAGGGGACCGTGACTGAACCTCCAACAATCACTCAATCCTGTTTGTTTGTTATAACGTAATTCTTTTTCTTTTGTTTTGTTATGATAAACAAATTAGAATTACACAACTTAATAATTCTTTTGTTTGTCATAACATAATTAAAAACTGACAAATATGTGCCTAAATAAATGATATTAAATTAGATATTTAAGATACATATTGTTTTTTGAAAATATATTAATGAATAATCATATATTTGTAACAATATTGTAAAAAATAATTGATATATATTTTTCATAAATAATATTTTAATTAATTTAATTATAAAAATTAAAAGCATACATTTTGTAAGAATATAATGGACGCATGTTTGTAAAAATGTTAATAGTTATAACTATAATACCATAACATTATTCAAATGTTTGACAAAAAAATATTCTATCAATTCTAATTGAGAAATGAATGACATGCAATGTGAAATAACAAGTTAGTGCTACTAAAACAAATAAATTGAAACCGCGCGAAAATATAATGTAAGTTCAAAATCCAATTTTTTTCACATAATACTCTTATGTCATATTCCAACATAACAGAAACTAATTTCCAATATTACTTAAGTAAATATAATCAAAAGAAAAGGAAAATATAAGTTTGTAACCTCATTCAACAACGAAATTATACTTTAATGCCATCACTCTTTATATGTCAAGTTTGTCAACGACTCATTTTTTCTAATATTAGAAGGTGTAGTTTCAATAACTATAATAACACAGTTATGCTAACTGAAGAATATAAAGAGAAAAAAAATGAGAAATAAAAAAAAATATGAGCAATTACATGAAATCATAAAAAGTAAAGATTGGAAAATGAAAATAAAGAAAATGAAAGGTAAATAATGTAAAAATATATTTAAAAAGTAAAAAAAAAAATAAGAGAAAAGAAATTAAAATAATAGAAGTAAAAAAAATAAATTTATTAGAAAAAAGTTAAAAGTAAAAACAAAAAGAAAGAAATTAAAAAGTTGTCATGTATTTACATGGTGTAATTACACTCAATTCTCAACCCCCTATTGAGAATTGGAGAGTGTAATTACACCCTCCCAATTACACCTACCCGCTTCATCCCCTCTTGAGAATTGATAGTAAAATTCATGTTATGCATTCATAATTATTTTTTCCTTGGGCATTAAAGGTGCGGAATAGGATTAGCTTGTTAGTTTTGAAGTAGTAAAGCTGAGCCCCTAAAGATAATAAAAATATCTTATGAGTATTGAATTGTTAAGAACAATTAATTGAAATGTTAACAACAATAAATTGATTATGGGATGAACACTTTAGGAAATTTAGCCATATAATGATAAGCTAGTGATTTCTTGTTTTCT
Organism: Lycium ferocissimum; assembly: GCF_029784015.1. Lineage (NCBI taxonomy): Eukaryota > Viridiplantae > Streptophyta > Magnoliopsida > Solanales > Solanaceae > Lycium > Lycium ferocissimum. The sequence goes on along the minus strand of NC_081348.1, from coordinate 48,335,760 downwards.
GTTTAAAGTATATAAGGGCCTTTTGTGCAATGTTTTAGAATTTGGGTGTGATTTGGTTAATAGAAAACAGATGGTTTTAAGAAAATACTCACGTTGATAAGGTTAGGGACTAGACCAGCCTATACTGGCTTGTGTTGTTCAATCTTGATGTGTCAAAAGTAACCCAAATTGGAAGAAAAAAAAATTGCAATCGTGTAACTTAAAAGTTTAACAAATTTATTTATATAATTAAGGGGAAAATGTTCAAACTTACATATGCGAAATCGTCTCTTTTTGTCATCTGTTAATAGTTGAGACCAAAGCTATTCTTATCGTTACCAAATTGGCCTACATTTTTCCTTTTTCAGTGACGAAAAATTATTTGCACCATAAATCACCACATGACTTTAAATTAAGCAGGATGAAATGATTTTAATCAAAGAAAGGTATAATTGATCATGTCGCATAGTTCAAGGGGCCTTTTTCCCCAAAAAAAAAAAAAAAAAAGAAGAAGAAGAAGAAAAGGAAAGAAAGAGAGAGACACACATTAAGGTATATATTACCCGAATTAACACAAATCTCTATATATATAAAGCGGGGACAAGGCCCTCCTACGTGTGACTCTACACCTTCATTCTTATTTATCTTTTTCTTAGATTTTGGGTTTTGAACTCATTATACGTATATTTTATATTTAAAAAACAGTAGCATTACGACTAACACCCATTAGAGGAGAATCCAATAGTTATTACCAAACGCCACAATAGTTACTGCACAGTCCAAGTCCACAACGGTTACTAGAGAGTCCCAAGTTTCTATCAAAAAGCAAAGCATCTATCTTTTTGTTCCACAACGTTACACTCATTTTCTTCCACTTCTTCCTCCCTCTCCTGAAATCTCTATTTGTTTCTTCTTATTGGTCTTGTCTTCTTCTTCTTCATGTAATCAATCCCCAAAGATATGATTCTTATTACTTACTCTAACTCGAAAGATTTTGCCATGAAAAGAAGGGTAATTGTTTTTCCGTTTTAAGTGTCTACATATTCATTTGCAATCTATAATTAGTTTTTTTTTTTTTTTAAACTGTATTGGTAGTTACCATTGTGATTGAGTTGTATTTCTGTGATTTGTTCAACAATTTTAGGCTAACCACTAAGTTGAAGTAGTGAAAGCTTTATGCTCGACGTGAGCTGTGGTTTTCATAAGTTGGAATAAGATCTCCTTTTGTCATACTCAATGATTTTGCCAGTATCTGTAATAGCTCTTTTGGTGGGAAAGATTCCTTTTCCATTTTGTACTTTTTTTAATTTCAAGATTGTTACGTCTTTGTGTATATTACATAATCAAACTTGGTTGTATGACTTTTTTGAGTTATTATAATATATCTTAAGGGAAGATTAGAGGATATTAACAAAGGCATCCTTATCAGCGGTCACTTCACTTAAAAAAATCATTTCTGGTAATGCTTTTGTTTATGAAAATAGATTATAATTGGTGTTCTTTAACTTTTTTCCTGGAGGTATTCTTTAAATTTACTCTGTAATAAATTTATTTGATGCTAGCGTCTTCACCACATTCAAGATATCTAAATTTTTTTTAATTCAGGTACATACTTAGACCGCTTAATTTTATTCGATTTTGGTCTTCATATGTATTTATTATGTTGTTGTTGTATTGGTCTTCATATGTATTTATAACTGCTTGACGATTATTTCGGAGTGCTAAGCTGCAGACATGACGACTCATAAACTGAGAGCCACAAAGGAAATACTCCAACCATGAAACCAGTATGGAAACGCCTTTCAATTATTTACATACAAGGAACACTGTTTTTCGTTCTCTTTTTTCCCTACACATACAAGACATACTATATTTTCGTTCTATTTTTCCCCCTAATTTTGACAAATTTTGTTATTAACATTGTATTGTCATTCTCTATTTCCTGCAGTACTCTAACAACAACAATTGAACTGGCGATTTACTTTATTCTTCAACACTTTTAAAAGGCAGGTCAATTTTTCAATTTTCAAATGTGAAGGCATGTGTCATATATTAATTTGGTTAGTGTAAACACCCTGATTAATTTTATACCATTCTTTTCCTCCTTCTTTTGCTTTTCCCCCCACAACTTTAAATAATTTGGTTTCTTTCTTCCTGCCTATTGTTAATAATGTTTATCATTTGTGTAATTACTCTAATTATTAATCGTCTTAGTTTCGATTAGCGCGCCGAAAATATTTAAAAAAAAAACTCAATCATGTATAATATATTGATTTAACAAAAAATTAATTGTCACTTTGTTTCTCAATACAATGTATCCACTAACAAACACTTGGTAAAATCAAAGAATAAAATTCATATAAAGACAATCATCAAATAGCTTTCAACGAACTCAATATCGTAGTTATATAATTTAACTCTTGCTAATTTATAAAAGTTGATAGTACCAATAAAGAGACAGATTTTTAAGAATATTTATCTTTGTTTAATTTTTTTATTTAAATTGAAAAACTAATTAATTTCTCTATTCAAAGTTTAATCTGTCAATTTGAATTCAAAATTAACATGCAAATTGCATTATGTATTTATATTTTTCTAAAATAATCGAGAGAATTTTTTCTTAAAGCGCGAGCATGCTTATTTTCACGGTTGACTATCCTTCTGTTATGGTCAAGTCTTATTTTTTTTTTTGCAAATTTATTTTCACGGTTGACTATTCTCCTTTATGATCAAAGTCTTATTTTCTTCTTCAAACTTGCACTATTTTTTTCATCCCCTCTCCCCCTCCCTCCTTTCCCTTTATATTGCTTATCATTGTAGTGCTCATTACTTAGTATCTTACATTATCATGTAACTTTTTATCAGGTTATTTTTTAATAAGTATCTTCTTATTACTCCCCACCCTCCCTTTATGTTGCTTATCCTTGTATCATGTAGCTTTTTATCCGCTTGTTTTTTACTAAGTCTTATTAAACCCTCCGTCCACCCCCCCGCCCCCAACCTCACATGGAAATATATCAGTTTGTTTTATAATAATTTCTAGGTTTTTTTATGCTACTTCAATTATGTGGTTCTATCAATCTCAATAGATAAGAGTTTTTTTTTTTTTCATATATTTAATATAAGAAGTGTTAAGATTAACAAAAGGAAAAATATACAGAAATTATAAAAGATATTTAAATTAACTATTTAGACTAAGCTGTAGAAAGCGACTCCGTAAACAGTAAAAAATCGATAAATTAACAAAAGGAAGCATATGCAGAAATGGTAAAGTTTCTGAAATAAAACCTTTGTAGTTTTTTCCATGAATAAGCAAAGAACATAGAATACTTTTGCGGAGGAGGAGGCTAGCTCTAAATTCACAATCCTGCATGTCCAATTGCATGCATTAGAATACCTCATTAATTCACAAACAAACATAAACTAAAACAAAACTAAAGCTAGAGACGACCAGGAAAAAAGGGTAAAAAAATGCACTTTGAGATAATGATGCTAGAGAGAAAGTCATTGTCTTGGAATATATAAGGGTAAGGACCACACTCAATTCAAAATCTTATCTTTCAATTAAATTTCAAAAATATTTAGCTTTAAATTCAAAATTGAAAACTCTATCTTTCAATTTAAGAACTCATATATCGATTCAAATATGTTACTTACTCCCAATATTTTTATTCTATTGCTTTCAAATTTTCCATTGTTCAAATTTATCAATAATATTTCTGCATATTATTTAATTATTTTTTGCCTTTATCTATATCCCTACGGTTAGATTTTGAATTTGCAATGGAATTGTCTTACCTTCTCTATTGTAAGGTTTTTTGAATGTGATTTACAATATTCATCTAATAGATTTACCGATAGAACCAGATTCCTTGCGTTTTGGATTTATCTATATCTCTACACTAAGGTTTTGAATTATGAATACTTTATTTTAATATTTGAAATATTGGAACTTTAATTTATTTATATTATGGATGCAGTTTGGTTTCTGAAACACCAATTCAACGTGTTGAAAAAAAAAGAGAGCCCTTGCATAAATAAAAAAAACTTTTTAAATTTTGGAACTATGTATTTGACTCACGATGATAACCTCGTCTAATTGTTGAAAGTAATTATATTAATATTCAATTGAAACCAACTTTTGGTTTGGAATTTCGTAACAAAAAATGATTTAAATAATCTGAGAAAAGCAAATACTTCATCGGATAAAAGACATCTTTGAGTTTGAATAATTCTAGATAATTACATATTTGTATTGTGAAGGATAAAGTTCACCACATTTTTATCTTTCAGTTTTTATTTAAATTTAATATAGTATTTGGTTAATAAAGAACTCTTTTAAAAATATCTTTTAGTTTGGATGGTCCTACAATTACGATATTGCTAAGAATGAGTTTATCACATTTTTATTTTCCATTTTATTTTAAACTAAATGTGGAATTTGATTAATACATAACTCTTTTATAACTGATATGTTTGATCAGTTTGATAGTCCTATAATTGTGATATGTATTATTAAGGATAAAGTTTGAAGCTTTATCCTAAATGCGGATAAATATGGCTTGCTTAAAAATTCAAAAGTTTGTTTCTCATAAAATTAGTTTTTCAATTTTTGGAATTTGATAAAAATTATTAGTAAAAGACATTGTCCTAATTCTCATTAGCTTTGTCTTAAAATTGTAGGAGTCATTGTTATTACCACTCTGGCTTAACCACATTCTTTCGTATGCATCCTTTTATATATATAGATTACCTTAGCAATTTCAAAAGTCACTTTCTTAATCCTCTTTTGGGAGGCCAAAAGCACTTTTTCCTAAAAAGAAAAAAAAGAGGCTTATTTTAAAAAGGTGAGGTGTTTGGCCAAACTTTTGAAAGAAAATAAGTGTTTACGGGAATAGCGAGCTTTTCGAAAAGAACTAATTTTCTCGAAAAGAAACTTTTTGAAAAACACTTTTGAGAAAATACGGAATCACTTTTAAAGTGTATCGCTAAAACACTAATTTCAGTTATAAATTTTAAATTATATGATCAAACACAAGAAACAGAAGAGTATTCATTTGAAATCTCAAATGCATTCTTTAATTTCTCTATATATATAATAACCCAAACAAGATAACATGAGTTGGGCATTGGTACTATTGTAGTTTTTGTTTGCACCTTCGATTTATCCTCCCTCTCTTTCTCACTTATTTCCTTTTCTTATTTTTTCCATTTTTAAATGCTTTTCCTTTCTTGCTGTCTTTTTATAACGTAACCATTAGTAATTATTATCTTTTTTTCTTTAGTAATTACGATGTGATAATTTATTTAGGTTGGTGATTGGAAGAAAAGCGAGGAAGTAAATGGTGATGAAGATAAAAGAGGAGGAACAAACATGGAAGGAAAAATTGATCTGAAATTAAGCAACTTGAATTAGAGTAGTAACAATACACCTTGTATGGACTTTAAAAATTCTATGGACTTAGAATAATACATTGTTCACAAATGTAGCTCTAAAAACTTATTTTTCCCGTTTTCTCCTTTTGTAGCACTTTGTTTCTGGAAAGACAAACCTTGAAATTTCGATCTAAGCTTTTATGGATGTTTGTCTTATGTCACTCTTCTTATGAATTTTTATGTTAATTTATAGGAGAAACTTTCAAAATGAATGAACATATTATTTTCTAAAATGATTGTCATGCTCTATTACAAAATAACTCGCGCGGTCAAATTTACTAGTACCATAATAATTCTGGCTTCCACTAAAATGACTAATTAACCTCCAACTTCAAAACATCCAATTCACAAGATAATTTATTCCAAATAAT